>NC_092114.1:34443696-34656196 GCF_045679555.1 Salvelinus alpinus
ATGACTGAGGGTAACACCAGGAGGTCTTAGCCGCATGTCACATGTCAATACCCATATTTTTTTAATCTTTCTCCATTAAAATGTTGCGAGTGAAATGTCACGTCCCTTTATTTTTTTTTGCCATCTCTGGACGTGCCTGTCTTTATTGAACCCCCTCGGTTGATGAGCTGCTATTGATCTGCAAAGGGTTAGAGTTGGCCCTGCCACTGTATTCTCAATGTGTGTCCAGAGGTGCCATACAGAAACGTGGGGGTGCTAAGATTACACCCCTATATACATGTAATCTAAATGACTTAATGAGGTGACAACAGTCTTGGATATTAGATGGCTATAACATAGCAGTAGGTTTCAAATGTGTAAATATAACAGGCCTCAGCGTAATAGCTTGGCATATAGTGCTGCCTCCCTTAACTTGCGTCTGACTGGGCTTGAACCAGGGTCCTCTACCTCGTCAATACATGTGAACACCCACTTGACAACATGTGAACCGATTGAGCTGTACAAAGAGATCCAATTGGATAGCTCCATTGGCATTTAAAGCTAGCTGTGGAGTGAGTTTACAGTTAGATCTTAGCTCATAAAGCTGTGTCTCGTGCTATTACAATATATTCAATGTGCTATTACAATGTAATTCAATTGTAGGGTTAAATATTTTTGTGCCACATAGTGGACTTGAACTTGAAACTGTCTTCCCCTAAAGTTATCTCAGTGATGGTCTGTGCTTAAAGTTACTGTGAATGAAAGGTGCCATGCCCATTGTCGTACCCCCTCACTTGAATCCACCTGTAGGATACACATGTACAAGATATAGGCTAGCTTATATAAGACATTGAATTTGAATGTATTGGTTGCAAATCTTTGCACTATAGCTCTCTGACAATTCACCTGATGTGTTAGCTTGTATTTATATGAGATGCTTTTCAAATTACAGTGATAGTACATCATTGTATGAGTTATATTGTATTAGATGTGTTTTATGAATAAACAAATGCAGTGACATTTTTCAACCTCTTTAAAACTTTGTTGAACACTTGTAATTGTTTCACTCCTCTCTGAGCAGCCTCTTCTCTCCCTCTACTCTGTTCCTCCTTCTGCTATTTCCTCTTCCTTCTTTCCCTTTGAATTGTTCTCTTTCACCCTTCTCTCTTCCGTCCCTCAAGGCTCTTTCTCTCCTCTATCTCTCCTACACCTCCCTCTGTCCCTCACTGCTTTCTCTTTCCCCTCTTTTCCAATCTCTTGCCTCTCGCTCTTCCTCTCTCACTATTCTCTCTTCTCTCATTCAAGCTCCTTTACCCTGTCGTCTCTCTCTTCTCTCATTCAACCTCCTTTACCCTGTCGTCTCTCTCTTCTCTCATTCAACCTCCTTTACCCTGTCGTCTCTCTCTTCTCTCATTCAAGCTCCTTTATCCTGTTATCTCTTTGCTTCCCCTTTTACAGTTGTGTGCCTCTCTCCCCTCCTGGGCTTTTATGGTGGCCCGGGCTCCCTTCTTCTCTCTTCCTTCCCTCAATGTACCTTCTTTCTCTTCTTGCTCACCTACACTCCCTTTTTCCTTCTTTCTCTTCCCCCTCTCTCTTTCTTTTTGCCTGTGTATAATGGAGTCAACAGCTTGTGAAAGTGATAGTGTGAAATGCGCGTGGGGGCCTGAATGCGAGCACAGATTAGAGCGCTGTGATCGTTAAATCAAATCACATTATATTGGTCGCATACATATATTTCCAGATATTATTGTGGGTGTAGCGAAATGCTTGTGTCCCTAGCTCCAACAGTGCAGTAATATCTAACAATTCACAACAATACACACAAATCTAAAAGTAAAAGAATGGAATTAAGAAATATATAAATATTAGGACGAGCAATGTCGCAGGGGCATTGACAAGAATACAGTAGAATACAGTATATACATATGAAATTAGTAAAACAGTATGTAAACATTATTAAAGTGACTAGTGATTCCATGTCTATGTACATAGGGCAGCAGCATCTAAGGTGCAGGGTTGAGTAACCTGCTGGTAACCGGCTAGTGACAGTGACTAAGTTCCGGGCAGGGTACCCAGCTAGAAATGGCTATTTAACAGTCTGATAGCCTTGAGATTGAAGCTGTTTTTCAGTCTCTCCGTCCCAGCTTTGATGCACCTGCACTGACCTCGCCTTCTGGATGATAGCGGTGTGAACAGGCCGTTGATGGTTGGTTGATGGTTGATGTCCATGGGTAACCAGGCGGCCATTATGGAGCTAATGGGAGAAGGGGAACCGGGGGCTCGTTTGGCGACGGCCATGGCCAAGGGCATTTAATGCAGCCTCCCCTCACTGCAAGGGAACCTATAAACAGCTCCCTTACCACTAGCTCACAGCCAACTCCAACCCCTATTGAGAGGTCCTCTCTACTGTCCTCAGTGCTTCTGTAGCGGAGGTAGTTTGGAATCATGCTCTTGTGATGAGGTAGCCTTGTTTAAGACCAAATGTCACCCTCAGACATTGAGGATTTACTCTGTCTAATGGTTAACAGGTTGGGTTGGCGCCTTTTCTTTATTACTTTAACAGACTGATGTGGAGAGAGAGAGAGCTGTAACGTGGGTTCGATCCATGGATCCTGCGGTGCAGAGGCAACTCACATACACCATTCTACAGTACTACTCCCTACACACCATCTAAGCCCAGGCCAGGCCTCAGATGGAGGCAGTAGTACTCTCACATACACCATGCTGCATTACTTTTTGCTTAGTGCAGGGACTCTGACCTTCGCTGAATGATGTACTGTACTAGTTGAATCTATCAGCATGAAGAATCATAAATGAAAGGTCAAGGCAACCAGTGCCCTGAATCTTTTCCTTGACATTTTCACCAACAGTCTAAGGGATTTTCATGAGGAGATCCCTCTCTGCTGAGGTCAATGGCCTAAATTGATTCCATAAAATGTATCATTATGTTCTGTATATTGATTCTTGATCATCGTTAGCTCTCTGACAAAGTGCCACTCAGATTGACAGGTAGTTTTCACTGTAATGCCTTGTCACTTGTTTTGGAACAGACATGTTTTGAATAATCAAAAACTTTGTTGCTTTGCATTTTCTATTTAGGCTTAAATGTGTAACCTTTACGCTCAAGTTTAACATAGTGTGCTATAACTTGAGTGGTAAAACCGCCAACCCCAGAAAACACATATTTGTAAGACCAGGGTTCATTTGGCATTTCTCCTCCCTAACAGAAATACTTCTCAGTTTCATCAGCTGTCCGGGTGGCTGGTCTCAGACGAAGACAGATGTGGAGGTCCTGGGCTGGCGTGGTTACACGTGGTCTGCGGTTGTGAGGCCGGTTGGACATACTGCCAAATTCTCAAAATGTATGTTGGAGGCGGCTTATAGTAGAGAAATGAACATTCAATTCTATGGCAACAGTCAGCATACCAATTGCAGGCTCCTTCAAAATGTGAGTCATCTGTGATATTAGGCTTTGTGGCAAAACTGCACATTTTAGAGTGGCTTTTTATTGCCCCCAGCACAAGGTGCACCTGTGTAATGAGCCGCTTTTTGTTATGCCACACCTGTCAGGTGGATGGATTATCTTGGCAAAGGAGAAGTGCTCACTAACAGGGATGTAAACAAATTGGTGCAAAAAATTTGAGAGAAATAAGCTTTTCATACATATGGAACATTTCTGGGATGTTTTATTTCAGCTCATGAAACATGGGACCAACACTTTACACGTTGCGTTTATATTTTTGTTCAGTATATTAGACTGCACTGTGTTCATCTCGCCTTTCATTATATAACACACTTTCATGGGATTTCTTGCCATAGGACATATATCAGGATAAGGATCTGTATAACTATTATGTCACAGGATCTGCTCAGAGAAGGACTTGGTTGAGGTCATATGGCTTATGGCTTATGATGGCAATGGACAAAATTAAAGGGATTATGTGAAAGGGCTCAATAAATATGCATCCTGCTGATATTGTTTTTCACAAATTAAAATAAACTTATGAGCTTCACCTTATTACATATTACAATATAGTAATATTATAAGTCTTACAATGCATTATAACCACATCATTAATGCATATTTGCAGGCTGAAAATATTGTCAAAAGACGTGTGCCACCAATATCTCCTGAGAAAAACAGAGCGCATGACACCTCACTGCTCTCCAGGTTGGCCACAGCTGTCGGTGGTGATTCTGTTATGTGACATCAAGACAGAGCAGCGGAGCGGAGAAGTGGCCAGGCCTCCATTCAAATGAATATCAATCATGCAAAACGCCCCTCCCCTCGAACGCCCCGCGGTCTGTGATTGGTTCAGTGGGGACCAACCTGCCAGCGCTGGCGAAAGCTGTTGTATCAATGTCCATTCACTGACCGTAGGTGTCAGCGGGGACAACAATAACGCTACATACCTAATGTCCGCTGTCCCTTCCGTGGCTCCTGAATAGACAAAATACTATTCTGAAAGTAGCTTTGGACGTGACCAGTAGCCAGCTCCGGCCAATATGCTGGACAAGGGATTTTAAAGAACAGTAGAAATGTTTTAATAAAAGTGAATCCAATTTCTTGCAAGCTCTCCAAAGACGATATCTCAGCAAAAGCTTTGAAAGAAGACACATCTCAGTAATTGGAATATATATATTTTTGATTTGGGGGGGCCAGAAGACATTTCAGCAAGACCAAAATACTTGTTTTTTTTATTAAAAAATGAATCAGCCAGGGATGCTGCTCGCCTGTTTGGCGGCTTATATCTGTTTGAGTAAGTATGCTTTTTATTATAATATGTATGCGGTTATATGCGTTTGTTGTTTTTGCACTACAACTTTGACGGAGTGGGGGACTGGGGACCTATTGATAGCCTACAATGGTTCAGCGGTTCATTCTTCTGTCTATGTGTTTAAGAAATTAGGGTGTAACAGTTGGCCTATAATTCATGGAAACGGCATAATTTCGAATCGAAATAATTTTTTGTTCATTGTTTAGTTTGTGTCATTGAACAACATCTGGTTATGCTGTTTCAAAAGCCATGTGTAAGCATATGCATTTTCTTTATGTCGGCTCTACATTTCGTTAGACACAGTATTTTCTCTCTTGATTTAAAATGCGATGCTGTTACACTTAGATATAAACATTATCTATTCATGTATGGTTAATCCTGTTACAACAATGTTGCTCTTTTCAGGATAAAATGTAAGATGTTCCTTTTCGGAGGACATTGAATACACACGTGTGTGCTCCTTATTTTGGAGCTAAGGTAGGCCTATGTGATAATATGAAAACTTTTTCGATACAACCTTTCCCTCTCAGTTATAGGCCTACGAAATAATTTGATCGCTTCCCCTTCCATCCATTGCTGACGTAGAGTTCATCTTCCAACTCAAACTTAAAAAGAAGAGGCTATTTTGTGCTACCTTTTTTCAAGTCAATCGATAAATATCGAGACCAAATCTGGTCATATCAAATGTGTTGAAGAGGCTAAGGGTAGTTTGATTAGGCCCATAAATAATTTGCCTAACACGTACACCACATTGGAATTACAGATAGGAACAACTCTCCTCAACCCTAAAATGTGATGATCAAATCAAAGTCAAGTTCATTTCAGCTCCTTTTAGAACAGTACCAAAAAATCACCTGTCTCTTAAAAATGTCCCCCCAAGTTTGTAACAAACAAACACATTATAGGCCTGACAACTCATATAAAGACTTTATATAAAGAAACTAAGATATGTCATTTCATATGATTTAGAAAGTTAAGGCCTAACTTAAAAAAGGCCCTAGGTCCAGTGTGTTGGGGACCTTTGTATTGTAATCGAATCCGGCAACATATAGTATTCAGTCTAAACAACAACTCAGTGAAGGAGCGGAACAGAAGGTGTGTGGGAGAGTTGGACTAGAGAAAGGGGTTTAGGGAGGGACCTATGACCTTTTAGGGAGAAAGAGGGGGCTGTTGTGACCTAGGGTGGTGGGGTAGGGTGGGGGACTTAACCTTTGGGGTCCCCTTCTGGTCAATGGAGTGGTTGGTAATGGGGGAACAAGAAAAGCCAGGGAGACAATGGCCAGGCGCCTCACCCCACCCCAGTAGTGACCTGACCCTCACACACCCTCATCTCCATAACACTGGCCCCACTCCCTCTCTGTGAGTCTGGCCCAGAGACCTTATTAAAAAGGCTGTGTGTGTGTGTCCGTCAAGCGTAATCCTCCCACAGCTGCCTGTGACCATGTCCACATCACTTCCCCACCACGCACGCACGCATGCACACACACACACACACACACACACACACACACACACACACACACACACACACACACACACACACACACACACACACACACACACACACACACACACACACACACACACACACACACACACACACACACCATCCAGAGGTACCTAGATATAGGGATAGGACCCCTCCAAGTCCAACAAGACACCCCATTGGTATAATCCACACAGGGACAATAGCACTGTGCTGGGCCACTGCTCAATCCCTCCATCCAGCATTAAAGGAGGGAAACATCTCTATCCTCTTTGGGCTTATGGTAATACATGGCAGATCTCCCCTGCTGAAGATACAATTATGGGGGCCAACGTGACAGGCCTATCGCAGCACGGATCTGACAGAGCTAATCCCACCCCATAACCCATGCATGCAGGGCGACTCGTGGGAAACCTGACACAGAGACACTGATAGCGTGCTGATGACATGGTGTGTGGGTTTTTTACCACTGTGTTGTGTAAAGCAGATGTAGAACCAGTGTCATTCATCTCTTAAAGGGATGTTCCGCTCAAAATACAACCTAGTGTTATTTTTAAGATCAATTCGGAATGGAAGTGGATGATATTAGCATATCACAATCCCTAAATATGTAGGATCTTAATTTGAGCCATTTTGCTATAGCAGGAAAAGAATCCTGCAGCAACAGGACATGTAGATTATAATCAATGGACATTGTTGTAGGGGTTGATACATTTTTCATTAGGGAAAATCAAGTCTGAAATTTCTAAATGGAAATCACAAACTTCAGAAACCTTTTTAAACCTTCAAATAAACTACAATTTTTAAATGTCCTGAATTGCAGGAAAGTTTTCCTGCAACAGGGTGATCAAATCAATATCCTATATCTCTAGGTGCTTAAATAGTGTGAGTGTTTAATAGTGTGAGTTCACCTAGGCTACTAGGTCCTCAAACCTCCTCAGACGTTCACTCTACTCTTCCTGTGTAGCAGAGCGGCTACCATTCATTGGCTGCTGCATGAGCCTACTATAGTCTTCCCTATCACTGACACTCACTGATGGGATGATGGGGACAGAGGTCCTATGGAGACCCTGTCATGATCTGCTCAAATGTGCACTGCTCTTTCTAATTACACAAGCAGTAAGCACCCTTGGGACATGCACTTCCCATGCCGTTCAATGCTATTGTTATTCTTAAAGCTTTGCCATCCAAACCATCATCTGACGAGAGTTATATGTTGTACCATTTGCTATTGGTGTGCAATTAATGAGACCAAAACAGGCACTCTATACAGAACTACAGCAGATATGAGACAAACAGTCAGTTGAAGTTGGTGACAAACACAGAACACTGTCTGACACACTACAATGTTCCAGTTCAGCTTCCGTGTGTGTCTATCATCAAGGGCACCTGGGACATTAGACCTCGCTCTTTGCCTGGGTTTTTATCAATAGACCGCCAGACAATTAGCGGCCTGATCGAGCACCTGGTTAGTTAATTCTCTCTGGTATTAATGCTCAATGTTATTATTATTTTTTGGTACTTTTTACCTCTTTTTTTCTCCACAATTTCATGATATCTAATTGGTAGTTACAGTCTTGTCCCATCGCTGCAACTCCCGTACGGACTCGGGAGAGGCGAAGGTCGAGAGCCGTGCGTCCTCCGAAACACACTGCTCGCTTAACCCGGAAACCAGCCACACCAATGTGTCTTAGGAAACACCGTACAGCTGGCGTCCGAAGTCAGCGTGCATGCGCCCGGCCGCCACAAGGAGTCGCTAGACCGCAATGGGACAAGGACATCCCAGCCGGCCAAATCCTCCCCTAACCCGGACGACGCTGGGCCAATTGTGCGCCGCCTCATGGGTCTCCCGGTCATGGCCGGGTCAAACCCGGATCTACAGATCGAACCCGAACCTGGATAGCAGTGTGATGCAGTGCCTTAGACCCCTGCGCCACTCGAGAGGCCAATGCTCAATGTTTAACCCGAGCGCCATTGTATAGTACACACATCCGTTATTTTAATTAAAACACCCCGAGTGTGAGGTAACCTTTACAGAGGAGCTGGTGTTTTGAATTAAAAGGCTGCATCATTGTAGGTTTTCATTAAGTCCCAACCCTTCGTGTAGGTAAATAAAGCACAGACTTGTCAATGACATTTACAACGGTACCAACATGGTACCTTGCTTGGTGCCATTTTCTGAAGCCATATCCAGTGGCCGTGACTGTGGTATCAAATTCAAAAAGGAAGACTTTGTACTCAAAATGACCATAGAGGTTCTAGATACTTTAGCCAGTGTTAAATTCAAACAGACATTCAGACATGGAAAAGGTGTATAGAAGCATTAATGACCCTATCAATGAGCAGACAATAGTTTGCTAACTCTGGGGCGAACTTTCAGGGACTATCTGAACTTGTCCAGTAAGAAACGCTTGTTTTTGTTTTCCGTTGCAAAGTGTTTTGCTACAGTGTGCCCTACTGAACACCACCCAGGTACTGCAGATATACCAGTAGATCGATTTATCGAAAGCCCTCAGGCCCAGTGTGGTAGGACCTTACAAGATAGCGCCCTCTGTGTAGATTATTATGTTATGTCCTAGGAGGACCCACCATGGCCCACAATGCCTTTCTCTGTTTAATGAGATTTCCTTGATACTAGGAATAAGCTGTGTCCCCTTCTGCTGGCCCACACCCCAGTGATTAAAAACGGGAGGGCAAGCAGTGAGGTCTCCTCCCCATAGCATTGGAGATTATTGTTTATTGATCCAACGAGGGGTCCAGAGTAGGCCGAAATTTGTCCAGGCCCTTTTAAAACCGGTGTGTTTGTCCATCCCCATCAGAAACAATCCAATCTCCAAATGCAGATGGTCATTTCTGCTGTTTGTCCTCTGGGGACCTTCTCTGGTGATATATAATAAGAACTGAGAGGATCAATAGTTAAAAAAAAGAGACAGTTCTGATTTCATGGCTCTTTGAGTTGAGGTGGAGTGGAGATGTTTCAAATTGGGCCTGGATTATGTAGTTGATCCAAACACGCAAATAGCCTGAAATGTAAGGCTGTCAATTAAATGTGTTAATGTCTCCAGGCATGAAAACAAACCCACAGCTAAGAAAGCCAAGCTCTAAATTAGCTGATTCATAGTTTTTTTCTCCCAATGAATGGATAATATGTGTCCATTACAATCAAAATCAGTGCAGTAATTTGCATGCAGTGTTAGTTAATTGCCACCATTTACATCTGTGAGGGAGGAGTCCAAACATGGGTGGCACATGCTTAGCTTCCTCCTCAACATCGGAAACAGTGGTGTCGTGTTTACTCCACTTTGAACTTGGCATATGCCAGCTAATGACGATCCTCAAACAAAACACTTGGGCAATTTGGGTGCCCCCGCCTCGCAAGCCGGTAGACCGCTACAATAGCATGTTTGCATAACCACTAAAAGGAGATGGGGATACGGAGCGAGAGAGAGAGTTTAACTCCCATTAGCGAGACAAAGGGGCTTGCCGCTGGGTACTGAGTCTCACACCTCCCAGCAATTCCCATTTTCCACACCCCGTTCCTTCAGGATTTCTCCTCCTAGCTCCCTAGCTCTGCATTCAGGCATTGTTTACGCTGGCTCCCCCACTGCTGTAATGGATCTAATGGGGAGAGAAGAGGGGAGGGGAGGAATTTTTCAAGGTGCATAGAATACATTTGTAATCCCACACAAAAGCCCGGGTTTACTTTTTGGATAGGAAGGAAAGGGGGATAGTTTCAATAGCTTTTCTCCCTTTTCCCCATCCTTTTTTGGCCACAGAAATTGGAATGATAATCAGTTGTGGAGGATGAACAAAGTGGCCAAAGAAAGTGGTCACCATTCAGTCCTCGAAAATATATATACAGTATATTTTGTTATACTTTTCCCCCCATAAGATATTGCAAGACTTATTATCAGACATTATAAAAGCTCACAACAAGTTATATCAAGTTATAAAGCATTATGCCTGCAGGCTTTAAGTCATTATGCCTGCAAGCCTAAAAATTCTACTTTGAGACATTTTCAGCACAAGTGCAGCCTACATTTCATGCACTACTGATTATAAAACTAAGGCCAATAGTGTCAGTGGATTTTTTAAATCAAATATGCCACCTGATTACGAATGTGAGACCAAATTTTCTCTCCCTGTGTAACGGTTTTCCTCCTCCTCTTCATCCGAAGAGGAGGAGCAGGGATTGAACCAAGGCGCAGCGTTTTGAAATGACATGATATTTTATTAAACAAAAACAGACGAAGACGAAAACGAACTATACTTGATAACTAACAAAACAACAAACGATGTAGACAGACCTGAACGACGAACTTACATATAACACGAAGAACTCACGAACAGGAACAGACTACAAAAACCGAGACAGTCCCGTATGGTGCGACAAACACTGACACAGGAGACAGGTAACAACCACCCACAACGAACACAGTGAAACAACCTACCTAAATATGACTCTTAATTAGAGGAACGCAAAACACCTGCCTCTAATTAAGAGCCATACCAGGCAACCCTAAACCAACATAGAAACACACAACATAGAATGCCCACCCAAAACTCACGCCCTGACCATCACACACATACAAAACAACAGAAAACAGGTCAGGAACGTGACAGAACCCCCCCCTCAAGGTGCGAACGCCGGGCGCACCAGCACAAAGTCCAGGGGAGGGTCTGGGTGGGCATCTGACCACGGTGGTGGCTCAGGCTCCGGACGCTGTCCCCACACCACCATAGTCACTCCCCGCTTCTGTATCCCCCTCCCAATGACCACCCTCCAACTAAAACCACCTAAATGAAGGGCCAGCACCGGGATAAGGGGCAGCACCGGGATAAGGGGCAGCACCGGGATAAGGGGCGGCAGGTCCTGGCTGAGGAACTCTGGCAGGTCCTGGCTGAGGGACTCTGGCAGGTCCTGGCTGAGGGACTCTGGCAGGTCCTGGCTGAGGGACTCTGGCAGGTCCTGGCTGAGGGACTCTGGCAGGTCCGGGCTGACGGAAGGCTCTGGCTGATCCGGTCTGGCGGAAGGCTCTGGCTGATCCGGTCTGGCGGAAGGCTCTGGCTGATCCGGTCTGGCGGAAGGCTCTGGCTGATCCGGTCTGGCGGAAGGCTCTGGCTGATCCGGTCTGGCGGAAGGCTCTAGCGGCTCCTGTCTGGCGGACGGCTCTAGCGGCTCCTGTCTGGCGGACGGCTCTGTAGGCTCATGGCAGACGGGCGGCTTTGCAGGCTCATGGCAGACGGGCGGCTTTGCAGGCTCATGGCAGACGGACAGTTCAGACGGCGTAGGGCAGACGGGCAGTTCAGACGCCGCTGGGCAGACGGGCAGTTCAGGCGCCGCTGGGCAGACGGGCAGTTCAGGCGCCGCTGGGCAGACGGGCAGTTCAGGCGCCGCTGGGCAGACGGCAGACTCTGGCCGGCTGAGACGCACTGTAGGCCTGGTGCGTGGTACCGGAACTGGAGGTACCGGGCTAAGGACACGCACCTTCAGGCTAGTGCGGGGAACAACAACAGGGCACACTGGACTCTCGTGGCGCACTCTAGGCCTGGTGCGTGGTACCGGAACTGGAGGTACCGGGCTGAGGGCACGCACCTCAGGGCGAGTGCGGGGAGAAGGAACAGTGCGTACAGGGCTCTGGAGACGCACAGGAGGCTTGGTGCGTGGTGCCGGAACTGGAGGCACTGGGCTGGAGACACGCACCATAGGGAGAGTGCGTGGAGGAGGAACAGGGCTCTGGAGATGCACTGGAAGCCTGGTGCGTGGTGTAGGCACTGGTGGTACTGAGCTGGGGTGGGAAGGTGGCGCCGGATATACCGGACCGTGAAGGAGGACACGTGCTCTTGAGCACCGAGCCTCCCCAACCTTACCAGGTTGAATGGTCCCCGTAGCCCTGCCAGTGCGGCGAGGTGGAATAGCCCGCACTGGGCTATGCAGGCGAACCGGGGACACCACCTGTAAGGCTGGTCCCATGTACGCCGGCCCGAGGAGACGTACTGGAGACCAGATACGTTGGGCCGGCTTCATGGCACTCGGCTCGATGCCCAACCTAGCCCTCCCAGTGCGGCAAGGTGGAATAGCCCGCACTGGGCTAAGCACGCGTACTGGGGACACCGTGCGCTTTACCGCATAACACGGTGTCTGACCAGTACGACGCTCTCTCACTCCACGGCAAGCCCGGGGAGTTGGCTCAGGTATCCAACCCGGCTTCGCCACACTCCCCTTTAGCCCCCCCCAAGAAATTTTTGGGTGAGCCTCTCGGGCTTCCAGCCTCTCTTACGTGCTGCCTCCTCAATCCACCGCTCCTGGGCTGTGGCTGCCTCCTTCACCTCCCGAGAGCGGCGATTCTCTCCAACCCTTCCCCAGGGTCCTTTTCCGTCCATGATCTCCCAAGACCATTCCTCCTGTGTCCAGTAGTCCTGTGTACTGGGCCGCTGCTGCTCCCCGTTGCTACGCTGCTTGGTCCTGGTTTGGTGGGTGGTTCTGTAACGGTTTTCCTCCTCCTCTTCATCCGAAGAGGAGGAGCAGGGATTGAACCAAGGCGCAGCGTTTTGAAATGACATGATATTTTATTAAACAAAAACAGACGAAGACGAACTATACTTGATAACTAACAAAACAACAAACGATGTAGACAGACCTGAACGACGAACTTACATATAACACGAAGAACTCACGAACAGGAACAGACTACAAAAACCGAGACAGTCCCGTATGGTGCGACAAACACTGACACAGGAGACAGGTAACAACCACCCACAACGAACACAGTGAAACAACCTACCTAAATATGACTCTTAATTAGAGGAACGCAAAACACCTGCCTCTAATTAAGAGCCATACCAGGCAACCCTAAACCAACATAGAAACACACAACATAGAATGCCCACCCAAAACTCACGCCCTGACCATCACACACATACAAAACAACAGAAAACAGGTCAGGAACGTGACACCCTGCCTAAAAACTTCATTGCACTGTAACAGACCTATAAAGAGTGAGTTTCTCAGGCAACCCCTCCATCCAAGTCCATTTAATAGAATGTTTATTGCCTTATTAAAGCCTATAGTACTTTGTGTGGAAGGTTGGTCCAGGGCCCAGTTTTAATATACTGGTTCTTCAGTCATAGTCTAGCTGTAGCTGGCTGCCACTCAAACAGAGATATAGAGAGAGACAGGGAAGGCAATGCTAGAGGAAGGCATAACGCAATCAATGAGGGGATTTGCGTATGTTTGCCTTATCCCGGCGCTCAGGACCCCCTTTCAATCTCTCTCCCTCTCTTTTTTGGGTGTGGGTGGCTGGCTAAGAAGATCACTGGTCCACGTCACAATAGCCTGTAAAGTTCAGGGCCAGCGGCCCAGGAGACATTGGTTACCGAGTGAGGGGGGGGGGGGTGAATGTGACAGACCTGGTGGCCGGATCCAAGTGTCCCCTCTATCCCTCCATCCCCCCCTCCCCCCTTCCATCAACTCTCTCATGACCCCTGAAGGATTAGGGTCACAGCCTCTAGGGTGAGGACAGGGTGGGGGATCCCTGCTGCTCAGGAAAAACCCCCCAAAACTATTTTCGGACCCTCCACCTCTGAAATTGAATTAAGCCTCTAATTTGAGCACTCCATCACACATCCATATAAGAAAAGACCACATGGTAATAATGGATAATTAGCATAGTTGGGTCAACTTTTGACTGTTTTATGGAGAGAGAGAGCACATGTGAGCTAACTTCAAAGGCCTTAATCTAGCACCCAATTTCTTGTCGCTAGCTAGCAATATGTAGCAGCGGTGGCCATAGTGATTGCATTGCTGCATTGAAGGCATCACATCACCCAGATTAGAGCCTTGTGAATACGTTTATCCAGACACAAAAGAAGGGGACCCTTGATCAATCTCTTTGTCGATGCGTCAAGAAGCAATGGCTAATGCAGAAAGGCTATAGAGATGCATATTATTATGGTGGCTATTCAGTGCAAAGTTGGGCTGTGGCCTAGCAATTTGAACTGGGTTTAGAAAGCCATATATCTAAAATATGTTGGTCCATTATACTGACACAGTGCCTTCAGAAAATATTCATTACCCTTCACTTATTCCACATTTCTTTGTGTTACACCCTGAAATAACAATCGATTAAAACTTTTTTTTTCACCACCATCTACACACAATATCCCATAATCACATTGTGAAAACATGTTTTTTGAAATGTTTGAAAATGTATTGAAAATGAAATACAGAATGATCAAATTTACATAAGCATTCACACCTCTGAGTAAATACATGTTAGAATCACCTTTGGCAGCAATTACAGCTGTGAGTCTTTCTGGGTAAGTGTCTAAGAGCTTTGTACAATATTTAAACATTATTATTTTTAAAATTCTTCAAGCTTTGTCAAGTTGGTTGTTGATCATTGTTGGACAGCCATTTTCAAGTCTTGCCATAGATTTTCTAGCCGATTTAAGTAAAAACTGTAACTAGGCCACTCAGGTGTCATCTTGGTAAACAACTCCAGTGTATATTTGGTCTTGTGTTATAGGCTATTGTCCTGCTAAATGGTGAATTTGTCTCCCAGTGTGTGGTGGAAAGCTGACTGAACCAGGTTTTCCTCTAGGATTTTGCCTGTGCTTAGCTCTATTCTGTTTCTTTTTGTCCTAAATTAAATCTACCATGCCGATGACAAGTATACCCATAACATGATGCAGCCACCACCATGCTTTAAAATATGAAGAGTTGTACTCAGTGATGTGTTGTGTTGGATTTGCCACAAACATAACGCTTTGTATTCAGGACATAAAGGTAATTTCTTGCAGTTTTACTTTAGTGCCTTGTTGCAAACATAATGCAGGTTTGGAAATAATTTATTATATACAGACTTCCTTCTTTTCACTCAGTAATTTCTGTAGGTTAGTATTGTGGAGTAGTTACAATGTTGTTGATCCATCCTCAGTTTTCTCCTATCACAGCCATTAAACTCTGTAACTGTTGTAAAGTTACTATTGGCCTCATTGTGAAATCCCTGAGCGGGTTCCTTCTTCTTCGGCAACTGAGTTAGGAAGGACGCCTGTATCTTTGTAGTGACTGTGTGTATTGATACACCACCGAAAGTGTAATTAATAACTTCACCATGCTCAAACGGATATTCAATGTCTGCTGTTTTTACATTTACCCATCTACCAATAGGTTCCCTTCTTTGCGAGGCATTGGAAAACCTCCCTGGCCTTTGTGGTTGAATTTGTGTTTGAAATTCTCTACTCGACTGAAGGACCTTACAGATAATTGTATGTGTGGGGTACAGATATGAGGTAGTCATTCAAAAATCATGTTAAACACTATTATTGCACATAGTGAGTCCATGCAACTTATTATGTGACTTGTTAAGCACATTTCTACTCCTGAACTTATTTAGGCTTGCCATAACAAAGGGGCTGAATACTTGTTGACTCAAGACATTTCAGCTTTTAATTTTTAAATCATTTGTAAACATTTTTAAAAACATAATTCCACCTTGATATTATGGGGTATTGTGTGTAGGCCAGTGACACAACATCTCAATTTAGTCCATTTTAAATTCATGCGGTAGCACAAAAAAAGTGGGGAAAGTGGGAATACCATATATATTGTATTTATTTTAATTTGATTTAACCTTTAACTACGCAAGTCAGTTAAGAACAAATTCTCATTTACAATGACGGCCTACCCCGGCCACACCCGGACGATGCTGGGCCAATTGTGCGCAGCCCTATGGGACTCCCAATCATGGCCAGATGTGATGCAGCCTGGATGTGATATATTATGTTGTTCTGAGCTGAACTTGGAACCTGACCTTACCACTTTGGGCCTGTAGAAGCTTAAATGGAAAATCCACTCAAAAACTATATTTTGAGGGCCTCCCGTGGTCTAGAGATTCTGGGTTCAAGTCCAGGCTCTGTCGCAGCCGGCCGCGACCGGGAGGCCCATGGGGCGGCGCACAATTGGCCCAGCGTCATCCGGGTTAGGGGAGGGTTTGGCCGGCAGGGATATCCTTGTCTCATCGCGCACTAGCGACTCCTGTGGCGGGCGGGGCACAGTGCACGCTGATACGGTCGCCAGGTGTACGGTGTTTCCTCTGACACATTGGTGTGGCTGGCTTCCGGGTTGGATGGGCATTGTGTCAAGAAGTAGTGCGGCTTGGTTGGGTTGTGTTTTGGAGGACGCATGGACCTTCGCCTCTCCCGAGTCCGTACGGGAGTTGCAGCGATGAGACAAGACTGTAACTACTACCAATTGGATACCATGAAATTGGGGAGAAAAAAGGGGTGAAAATACAACAACAAAAAATAAATATATATTTTGGTATTTGTTTCATTAGTTATCTGGTGATACAGTCCCAAAAGGTTTTGCATGAAGCAACGTGTCACCGGCTACATCTTCATGATGATGCAAAATGAAAAACTTGACAGCTGGCGTAAAAAAAAAAATGTTTGGCTCTGTCAACAGTGGACTAATGAAAAGTGTTTTTTCTTTAAGGCTTGGCAAGGTACCCTTAGAAAACAGGTGTCCTTCTGTGCAAAGTAGCGAGGGCTACACTCCTGTTCAACAGTTTGGGGTCACTTAGAAATGTCCTTGTTTTTGAAAGAAAAGCCATTTTTTTTGTCCTTTAAAATAACATCAAATTGATCAGAATTACAGTGTAGACAGTTTACTGTTGTAAATGACTATTCAGTTCAGATAAACAGATGCAAAAGTTCTCCGTTATTTTGATGGTACGTCTTATCATGCAAGTTCAAAAGCAGGGGGCATTGAGGCTTTTCGGGTGTGTCACTCTCTGACTCCCTTTCCCTCCCCCACCTCAACAGCTGGGAGAAAGGGACCGGCCATCTTGAGGGGTCAGGGCGGGACAGCGGTTTTTGGGTGGTTGGTGGGGTCAACTTCAAGAGGCAAATGGGGTGATCCAGTGGCATGGGAAAGTCACCCCGGAGCCTTGGTGAAAGGGAGGCAGGGATGCAGGGGGGGCATAAGAGGGGCAGATGGCCCCCATAGGGAGTGGGGGGTGTAGGTTTATGGTGATGGGACTTTCTAGGGTGTTGTCGGAAGGTGGGGTAAGAACAAGTGTGAGTGTCGTCACTGCGCCATTGTTGCCGGTCTGCGCTTGGTTCAATAGAGGTTCTCCTAACTTGACCCCACTAACCCTCTCTAGTCTTCTGCCTCCATCTCAGCCATTGTTCCTGCCCTCTTTGGCTCAATGACTCCCCGGCATTCAGCCCTATTATTGTGGCCGGTTTCAGTAAAAGTGTTTTGGACGCGGAATTAACACAGCCATCAATCAGTTGGCCGGTGTAGAGTGTCAAGTGCAGTTTTTGGGGTTGGAAGAGTTCGTCCCCGGGCGAACGTGGCTGTCCATCTCTATTCCGGTCCCCTTCTGTGTTGTTGCGTCTCAGACTTTGCTTGTAAACACAGATACATAGGGAATGGGATAGGAATCTTGGTGTATGAATGGATTAGAGACAGACAAGGCTCCCGCCATGGCATGCTCAATGCCCCAGTACAAAGTTCTGTGAGGTATAGTTTACAAATTCAGTTCGAAGTTTTTCCTTTAATGGATTGTCCCATAGGGTCAGAGTATCAATCTCCCTTACTGGTCCTCTTACCTGATCTTAAAGTGATTGGGTGAACAGGTACTGTATGGGTAAACTACTATATATAGCCAACATTGAGTTCCTTTGTGAATTCACCCATAGTGGGTGATTAGACACATGCAATAGCATCACCCCCACTGCACTGGTCTACAAAATGAACCAACACTGATGTTCTCAACCTTAACAGCCAATGATCCTCTTCACGCCCCTTTCTAGATGTATGTGGTGCCAAGGAGCTGGCGATCCTATTGGAGCCCAGTGACGTCATCGCTGTGCGGGATCGGCCGCTGATGCTGGACTGCCGGGTTGAGGGCGAGGGTCCCATCTCGATCACGTGGCGCAAGAACGGGGTGCCCGTAGTTGTGGGGGAGCGTGTACAGGTGCTGCCCAATGGGACCCTCTTCATCCAGAGCTTCCAGAAACGACTAGACAGAGTCGGAAGTGAGACGGATGTTGGAGATTACGACTGCGCCGCTCAGAACCGCTTTGGCATGCTGGTCAGCCGCAAGGCCCGTGTTCAGCTGGCATGTGAGTTCACCTGCCTTACGTACTGTTTTATGGTTCACTAGTGTTATTTATGTAATGGTGACCTACGTACCAGTCACTTATGTAGAGGGAATATCTAACACTCAATACACATACAGTACAATACACAGAGAACACTTCACCTATCTATCTATACACAACACAAGACACAATAGTATTGAGTATTAAAGGAAATGGTTAATTTACTCTTTCTGGCATGGTTGCTCTCCACCAGCCAATAACTAATTTCACTGAGAAATACAGTAGCTAAATAACTCATTTTAAAGACTGTATCAATACAAAGATTACCTATCTTAAGTCAGACCCTTTGCTATGAGACTCGAAATTGAGCTCAGGTGCATCCTGTTTCCATTGATCATCCTTGAGATGTTTCTACAACTTGATTGGAGTCCACCTGTGGTAAATTCAATTGATTGGACATGATTTGGAAGGCACACACCTGTATATAAAAAGGTCCCACAGTTGACAGTGCATGTCAGAGCAAAAACCAAGCCATGACGTCGAAGGAATTGTCCGTAGAGCTCCGAGACAGGATTGTGGGGAAGGGTACCAAAAAATGTCTGCAGCATTGAAGGTCCCCAAGAACACAGTGGCCGCCATCATTCTTAAATGGAAGAATGATGGCGACTCTTCCTAGAGTTGGCCGTCCGGCCTAACTGAGCAACCGGGGGAGAATGGCCTTTGTCAGGGAAGTGACCAAGAACCCGATGGTCACTCTGACAGAGCTCCAGAATTCCTCTGTGGAGATGGGAGAACCTTCCAGAAGGACAACCATCTCTGCAGCACTCCACCAATCAGGCCTTTATGGTAGAGTGGCCAGACGGAAACCACTCCTCAGTAAAAAGCACATGACAGCCTGCTTGGAGTTTGCCAAAAGGCACCTAAAGCACTCTCAGACCATGAGAAACAAGATTATCTGGTCTGATGAAACCAAGATTGAACTCTTTGGCCTGAATGCCAAGTGTCATGTCTGGAAGAAACCTGGCACCATCCCTACAGTGAAACATGGTGGTGGGAGCATCATGCTGTGGTGATGTTTTCAGCGGCAGGGCACGCAGAGACTAGTCAAGGGAAAGATGAACGGAACAAAGTACAGAGATCCTTGATGAAAACCTGCTCCAGAGCACTCAGGACCTCACTGTAGCTAGCGACCTCCACCTAATAATTATAATTTAAAAAAATATCATTACAATCACAATAAACTTAAACGGGAGGCAACAGTCATATTTACATTTACATTTAAGTCATTTAGCAGACGCTCTTATCCAGAGTATAATATAATGGGTAATTGTTTATAGGTTTCGAGCTATCCCAGAAAGACATCAACGAAAACCAAATATTTTCACCTTCTGCTGTGGTTTGGTAACTTTCTGTTCTTCAACGGACTCTGGCTGGATTGAAGACGAAGCTAAGTTTTGAAAATGTCAAAGTATGCGGCGTCTCTCTCGCAACGGAGCCTTCAAACGCAAGGGGGCGTTTCATTTTCCCTCCGTTGTGGACGTCCCCATTGAAATGCATGACATTCGTAACGGAGTGCTTATGGGTAATGTGAACAAGGCTTTACAATGAGTAATATGTTCAATGTGTAGCCTGGCTACACAAACACACGATTAGTCAATAATATTCCCTTCTGAATGTGATTTAGGAGAGAACAAGCAGTGAATGTTACCAGGTCCTCCCATTCACTGTAATGCTACAGTCATTTCACCAGACATTATTTATATGTCCCTGCTTTACTCAGAAGTCATAAAAACAGTGGAGGCCAAACAATGGCTTTTGTCTTATCTATAGGAGATCACTACTTGTATTCCCCTTTCTGTCAAAACAGGAGAGTCTGTTCTCCATACTGCGAACACAATTGTCACATACCTGGCAACCCAAAACCCCATCGGAATCTATAGACTGTTATACATGATGCTCCACGCTGAGAACACCTTAGTTGCATATCTGGCAACCCGAGACCACCTCAGACTTTTTCATCTCTTCTTTGTGACATTGTGGGTGATGAATGGTACACCCCAGTAAGTGTACTGACACTTGGACACACACAAAACACACACACAAAGCATTGTGTTCAGACAAGATTTAAGATAAACACGTGCATTCTGTATAGACACAAACTGTCCTGCGCATACTGTTCAACACCCAAATCCCGTAGCCCCCCCATCTCTCTCGCTCTCTCCCTCCCTCTCTCTCTCTCTCCCTTCGCTCTCTCTCTCACACACACACACACACACACACACACACACACACACACACACACACACACACACACACACACACACACACACACACACACACACACACACACACACACACACACACACACACACACACACACACACACACACACGTGACCGAATGAACAACTTTCATATGTTGTGCATGTGCATATTAAGTATATGTACATCTTATATATATATTTGTATAATATTGTTGGCTCTGCTGCTCATCTTGAACCAGGTCTCCTCTTGCAAAAGAGAGATTTTCTCTCAGTGAGACTATCCCGTGTCAATAAATGTTAAATGGAGATCTAACTTTTGTTGTTTTTCTTCCTCAGCCCTCCCTAAGTTCCACATACACCCAGAGTCCATGTCAGTGGACGATGGCGGTGTGGCTCGCTTCAAGTGCCAGGTCAATAGTGTACCCGAGGCAAACATCACTTGGGAAAGGGACAGAACCCCACTCAGTACTACCGACAACAGGTAACATCATCATAATACACCGAATGTATTAAACATTTGCGAACACCTTTCCATGACATAGACTGACCAGGTGCATCCACGGTAAAGCTATGGTCCGCTAGATGAAGGGGAGGAGACAGGTTAAAGAAGGATTTTTAAGCCTTGAGACAATTGAGACATGGATTGTGTGTGTGCCATTCAGCGGGTGAATGGGCAAGACAAAAGGGTATGGCAGTAGGTGCCAGGTGCACTGGGTTGAGTGTGTCAAGAACTGCAACGCTGCTGGGTTTTTCACGCTCAACAGTTTCCCTTGTGTATCAAGAATGGTCCACCACCCAAAGAACATCCAGCCAACTTGACACAACTGTTGGAAGCTTCGGAGTCAACATGTGCCAGCATTCCTGTGGAATGCTTTCAACACATTGTAGAGTCTAAACCTGACAAATTGATGCTGTTCTGAGAGCAAAGGGGGCTACAACTCAAAATTAGGAAGGGGTTTCTTATGTTTTGGACACTCAGTGTATATAGGCCTATACACTCCTACGCACGCACACACACACGCACACAGACACACACGTTTCATAATGTTATTATTTTGGGATGATTGCTAATGAACTTGGCACTTGGTGTCACCCTGCAAGATAGTTTGCTACATTAGCGATGTAGCTACCATGCTGCAGACAGAGATTTTGAAAAAGTAGCTAACTTTTAAATTCTCAGCAGAACTATATGTCACATCTATGTGTGCACTCACACCTCTCTAAACCCCTCCGTTTCCCTTGTCCAGGTACACTCTCCTGCCAATGGGTATCCTCCAGGTGACTGGTGTGAGGCGGATTGACGCCGGGGTGTACCGTTGTATGGCCTCCAACATCGCCAACACACGTTTTAGCCATGAGGCTGTGCTCAATGTAACCGGTGAGTGGTACTGACCCCACTCACATTAAGCCTTGTCCTGGACTAAAAAGCATGCTCAATGGCTACTCTCCATTGATAGCACATCTTATTTCAGGACTAGTCTTAATCTGTTCCTGGGAAACCAGCCCTTACAGTATAGATCATATAATTAGAGGGACCTGTCAATAGTGGACTTTCAATGGGTTTGTTCATGTAGCTTTTCAATCTATAATTTAGTTGTTTTGGACACTATAAAGAATATTAAACTGACCACGTTTATGCTAATCACATAAATGTTGATAAAATCCCTATAGGCCAAAGCCAAAGTCCGAACATGGTCTGGTTCAGCCCGAGGAACCTGTCTAACTGTAACGGTTTTCCTCCTCCTCTTCATCCGAAGAGGAGGAGCAGGGATTGAACCAAGGTGCAGCGGGTTGTGAATACATAATGAATTTATTGACAAGACGAAAAACGAACACGAACTACACTTGAAATGATACAAAATAACAAACGACGTAGACTGACCTAAACATGAGAACTTACATAGACACGAAGAACGCACGAACAGGAACAGACTACATACACACCGAAACAGTCCCGTGTGGTACGAAATAACATACAGACACGGAAGACAACCACCCACGACAAACAATGTGAAACAACCTCCCTATGTATGTCTCTCAATCAGAGGAAAACGAAAACACCTGCCTCTGATTGAGAGCCATACAAGGTCAATTAAACCTGACACTTAACATAGAACAAACACAGACTGCCCACCCATCTCACGTCCTGACCCACTAAACACAACAATACAAAAGGAAAACAAGGTCAGGAACGTGACACTAACAGTAGTGTCTTATCTTCTCTCTCTTTGTGTGTTCGTGTCCTTTTTCTCTCTCTACAGGTGAGGCTTCCAGGATCTACAAGGAGCCAGTTATCCTCTCTGGGCCCCAGAACCTGACCATCACCGTCCACCAGACAGCCATTTTGGAGTGCATTGCCACAGGGAACCCCCGGCCCATTGTGTCCTGGAGCAGGCTGGGTAACAACTGTTCTCATGCAATCAGAATGGCATACAATAGCCTTAATTTATACCACACTGAGTTAATGATAGTACAGTCGTGGCCACATTTTTTAGAATGACACAAATATTAATTTCCACAAAGTTTGCTGCCTCAGTGTCTTTAGATATTTTTGTCAGATGTTACTATGGAATACTGAAGTATAATTACAAGCATTTCACAAGTATTTTATTGACAATTACATGAAGTTGATACAAAGAGTCAATATTTGCAGTGTTGACCCTTCTTTTTCAAGACCTCTGAAATCCAACCTGGCATGCTGTCAATTAACTTCTGGGCCACATCCTGACTGATGGCAACCCATTCTTGCATAATAAATGCTTGGAGTTTGTCAGAATTTGTGGGTTTTTGTTTGTCCACCCGCCTCTTGAGGATTGACCACAAGTTCTCAATGGGATTAAGGTCTGGGGAGTTTCCTGGCCATGGACCCAAAATATCGATGTTTTGTTCCCCGAGCCACTTAGTTATCACTTTTGCTTTATGGCAAGGTGCTCCATCATGCTGGAAAAGGCATTGTTCGTCACCAAACAGTTCCTGGATGGTTGGGAGAAGATGCTCTCAGAGGATGTGTTGGTACCATTCTTTATTCATGGCTGTATTCTTAGGCAAAATTGTGAGTGAGCCCACTCCCTTGGCTGAGAAGCAACCCCACACATGAATGGTCTCAGGATGCCTTACTGTTGGCATGACACAGGACTGATGGTAGCGCTCACCTTGTCTTCTCCGGACAAGCTTTTTTCCAGATGCCCCAAACAATCGGAAAGGGGATTCATCAGAGAAAATGACTCTACCCCAGTCCTCAGCAGTCCAATCCCTGTACCTTTTGCAGAATATCAGTCTGTCCCTGATGTTTTTCGTAGAGAGAAGTGGCTTCTTTGCTACCCTTCTTGACACCAGGCCATCCTCCAAAAGTCTTCGCCTCACTGTGCGTGCATTCCTGAGCAAGCTCTGTACTGGTGGTGCCCCGATCCCACAGCTGAATCAACTTTAGGAGACGGTCCTGGTGCTTGCTGGACTTTCTTGGGCACCCTGAAGCCTTCTTCACAACAATTGAACCGCTCTCCTTGAAATTCTTGATGATCCGAAAAATGGTTGATTTAGGTGCAGTCTTACTGGCAGCAATATCCTTGCCTGTGAAGCCCTTTTTGTGCAAAGCAATGATGACGGCATGTGTTTCCTTGCAGGTAACCATGCTTGACAGAGGAAGAACAATGATTCCAAGCACCACCCTCCTTTTGCAGTTATTCGAACTCAATCAGCATGACAGAGTGATCTCCAGCCTTGTCCTCGTCAACACTCACACCTGTGTTAACGAGAGAATCACTGACATGATGTCAGCTGGTCCTTTTGTGACATGGCTGAAATGCAGTGGAAATGTTTTTTGTGGATTCAGTTCATTTGCATGGCAAAGAGGGACTTTGCAATTAATTGTAATTAATCTGATCACTCTTCATAACATTCTGTAGTATATGCAAATTGCCATCATACAAACTGAGGCAGCAGACTTTGTGAAAAATCATATTTGTGTCATTCTCAAAACTGTTGGCCACGACTGTAGCTAAACAATGAGTTGATCTCTGTATCAGCTATTCTGCGTATTATGCACTATGTTGCTCTATAGATGAGTGAGTTGAGAACATCACGAAAATAATGTGCCCCTTCAATGGGGCAGAAGGCTGTTGTTGTTGTGATTGTGGGTGGCCAGATAGCTAGCAACAATGACAATAAACTGTCGTGTGGGGAATCGTAAGTGGCTCGTTTTAGTTAGTTTTATCTTCTTCTTGATACCATAACTTGTTTTGAGGTGTTTTGACTGATGTCACATCTATGCTAACATGGCAAAAATGTGCTAGCTAGCTAACCAACAATTGCAATGATGTATTTGAGAGACAACAAGTGCTCATTGTACAACTTTGTTTTTAATAAACATTGGAGATGAAATATAGTTTACATGTTGTCAACAATGTAAGCCAAACCTGTTTTGCCACATAGTTGTGCACGTGTTGATTTTGTTGCTAAACAACCAACCCTCCTATAAGCTTACGGTTTCAAACTTGATTTTCATTAAACCCTGTGTTTTTTTGTATTATGTTGGCCTATGTCTTATTCCTTTGTGTGTGTGTGCTCTCTCCAGATGGGCGCTCCATCGGGGTGGAGGGCATCCAGGTGTTGGGCACTGGAAACCTGATGATCTCGGACGTGTCGCTGCAGCACTCGGGGGTGTACGTGTGCGCCGCCAACCGCCCCGGGACCAGGATGAGGCGTACTGCACTGGGAAGACTGGTGGTGCAAGGTGAGCTCCCTCCTAACACTTATACCCTTTTCACACTACTATGCCGAAGTAACCTGAGCCAAGTTGTACTGAGCTGGCCTAGTTTCGCATCCAACAATGTTGCTGGCACTGTGCTGAACATGACAATGTGAAAATTAAATATCAGAGCCAGGAGAGTACAGTTAAGGTCAACACAATAGTCTGCAAACGGTAATACTGTACCTGCCTCACCTCACTAAGAGGCAGAGCCTGAGTCAAAGTAAAGTTTAAATGATTAATTAAGCATTTATACAGTAAGTGATATCCTCCAAGAATAGCTTTACATGTCACAGAGTGACCTCAGCCAATGGTTCTATCGTTTCAACCCAGTGCTGCTGATCACATTGATAAAGCTTTATCCTGGGTCAGTAACTGACCATCAACTGATCATGACACTGACAGATACACATGATCACAGGAGCAGGATAGGGGAGGGTGGGGGGGGGGGGGAGGTCAATGTCCAGAAAGTGTGGTGGTGGTGGGAGTGTGTGGGTGTAGGGTTTGGGCTTTGGGCTATTGGGACTTGCTGATCCCATCACATGAACCTGTATTGGATTTGGCCATGACTTCTGCCAGGGAAGGAAAAGGGGTGAGTTTGGGAGAGAGGAGTCGATACCCAAGCTCCACCCTTTCACCCCACCTTTGGCCCCCTTAGAGCTTTGAAGGGAGGGGTTAGGTACCGGGGTGGATGGGGGTTGGTCGTTTTTGGTGATACTATTGGCGGGAGAGAGACCCCGAGTTCCCACTTGTAATTAAGCATTGACACTGGTCTCCAGCTGGACTTGTGTGTGTGTGTGTGTGTGTGTCCACTGCTACCAATACCTCATCCATCAGGCCCATCCATCACCCAGGAACTGTCCATATGTTCACCCTCCTCATATTTCACCCTCCCCCATTTTAATTGGCTATCCTAAGGGTTGACCAATATACTAAGGACCATCTCTGGGTAATGTGAGCGACCAACAACATAATAGGAAAAAAATTGCCCTACCATAAACAACTATGGATAGGATTACAGAGCATTTGGAAAGTATTCCACTTTAAGCCACTTTAAACTAGCCACTTTAAACTAGCCACTTTAAACTATGCCACTTTATGTTTACATACCCTACAGTACTCATCTCATATGTATATACCGTACTCTATACCATCTACTGCATCTGCCATGCCGTTCTGTACCACCACTCATTCATATATCTTTATGTACATATTCTTTATCCCTTTACACTTGTGTGTGTGTGTAAGGTAGTAGTGTGGAATTGTTAGGTTAGATTACTGTTGGTTATTACTGCATTGTCGGAACTAGAAGCACAAGCATTTCGCTACACTCGCATTAACATCTGCTAACCATGTGTATGTGACTAATAAAATTTGATTTGATTTGATTTGATTTTGATTTGATTTGATTTTGTATTCAGACCCCTTGACTTTTTTCACATTTTGTGACATTACAGCCTTATTATAAAATTGATTGAAATGGATTCTCATTAATCTGCACATAATACCCCATAATGACAAGTGGAAACAGTTTTTTTGTCATTTTTGCAAATGTATTGAAATAGCTTATTTACATAAGTATTCAGACCCTTTACTATGAGACTCGAAATTGAGCTCAGGTGCATCCTGTATCCATTGATCATCCTTGAGATGTTTCTACAACTTGATAGGAGTCCACCTGTGGTAAATTCAATTGATTGGACATGATTTGGAAAGACACACACCTGTCTATATAAGGTCCCACAGTTGACAGTGCATGTAAGAGCAAAAACAGAGCCATGAAGGAATTGTCCATAGAGCTCAGAGACTGCCAAAAGTGCTTCAACAAAGTACTGAGTAAAGGGTCTGAATACTTACATAAATGTGATATTTCATTTGTTCATTTTTAATACATTTGCAAAGATGTTAAAAAAAAACAGTTTTTGCTTTGTCATTATGGGGTATTGTGTGTAGATTTATCAGAGGAAAGAAACTATTTAATCCATTTTAGAATAAGGCTGTAACGTAACAAAATCTGGAAAAAGTCAAGGGATCTGAATACTTTCCGAATGCACTGTATATCAGCATCATGTGTTTGCTCCCCTGCCTCTCTAGAAGCGATAATTGCCACTGACTATGTAACTGATACTGTATATGCAATATATTGATGTTGATGTAATATATCTAATATTGCATTTGCACTTTCAAAGTCAATCAGTATATTACAATGTCTTTAGCTTTTCCTTAATGATCTAGCCAAATATAGTTGTTTTGAAGGACTTATTACAATACGTAGTTACAATACCTGTGATAGGCTAGCGTCCTGCCCAGGGGGTGTACTTGTACATAAAGCTGCCTCAAGCTACAGGAACAGGAGATAGGCTCCTGCCCTTATGGGCGTTCTGGTTTCGACAAGGCTTGCTTGCTTAGTTACAATAGCTAGTAGTAAGCAAACTGTTACAATCCCTAGCTACCAACACCTAACATAATACCTAACAAAATGTAACCCTTACCAAGCTAGCAAAATATTACCTAGAAAGTAAAAAACTAAAAGAAGGTAATCTACATCTTAGTCATGTAACCTAGATATCCATATATCCCTTCACCCCCGTATTCCATTTAAATCACTCTACTTTGCACCCAGCTGTTAAGGCTCTCCCATATCCATGTTGTGTCAGCCTCTTTGACCTGGTCAATCAATAGTTCTCCCTATCAGTCTTTCACAAGTGGATTGGCCCTGGACGAGGTGGTCTTTAATGTATTAATTAATTGATTTATTTCTCTATTTGTTAAAGAAAAAAGAACAAAGACCTTTTTAGGATGGTGGTCACATGAAATGGGTGAAATTATTGGTTCATGGACATTGTCAATGTCAAATGGAGGCCCAAAGTGACCTAAAATCTTAGTCCCTTTCAAAGTGTGATACTCGGGGTATATTAAGCTAGGATGTCCTCTCAATATTTTCTATGATACTTTATACTTTGGCTACAATCCACCACCATAGTATGGACTTAAAATTGCCATGCTGCACCCAATAATAAGGATACAAAGGTATTGGTTAGGCACAAATCATATAGAATAGCAATGACCATGAGACTAATTCATTCACCTATTTTTAGCTCTCACATGTTCCCTATTCCTGCCAATAAGGCAAGTCTGATAATATAGAATAATATAAAATACCCTGAGATATCATGCTGTTATTATGATGTCAGACTCCACACAAGTTGAAAGTCCTACTTTAAAGTTGGATACCCTTAGCCATATGCACTGCGTAAAGGAGGTTATTGGAGGGCATAGAGGTCTGCTCTTTCACACACACTGTCCTCATGACAGACAGTCCAATTCCCTCTCCCTTCTGCTCTTGAACCAGTCATGGTCATGGACAGGACAGGAGGACAGCCAGGATAGGACAGGACAGATGCAAGGCCAGAGATTTGAACAATGGGAGAGAGGAGAGAAAGAACGAGGGAGAAAAAAGAAGGAGCAGAAGGTGAAGATGGTCATTGTGTGTGGGAGGGGAGGGATCACCTCTCATCCCTTACTCCTGTCCCTGTCCTGGAGGGCCTGCTATAGGAAAATCGTCAAAGTCAGGGAGGAGAGAGGACGGGACACCGTACCGGACTGGACAGATATGGAAGGAGAGAGAGAAGGGGGTGGGGTTGGAGGTGGAGGAGGGTAAGATAAATGCATCCCCAAAGAGGGAGGAAGGTGACCACTCCCCCAGTCCCCACCCCCTGTCGTTCATTACTACGGTGTTTGGGTGGGTGGGGGGGGCGCCGGCAGTTGTTCTCGTCACAGCTGGTGGTCAGGCGGTGGGGGACAGAGTTCAGGGGGACACACCGAGTGAGGGGGGACACAAAGGGTGCCAGGCCATTGTGTGATGACTGCTTTCTCTGAATGGAGCGCCAGTTATAACCATCCCCTCATCCATTTTGGGGTAGAACATTTTCATATGAAAAATGTGGAAAAGGTTGGAATCGTTGAAATGCTTTAAAATGCAGATCCCATAGCTGTCGGCTTACTGAGGGGGACTTGCTCTTGTTAGATATGAGTGTCAGAACCAAACGGCATATACAGTGGGGAGAACAAGTATTTGATACACTGCCGATTTTGCAGATTTTCCTACTTAAAAAGCATGTAGAGGTCTGTAATTTTTATCATAGGTACACTTCAACTGTGAGAGACGGAATCTAAAACAAAAATCCCGAAAATCACATTGTATGATTTTTAAGTAATTAATTAGCATTTTATTGCATGACATAAGTATTTGATACATCATAAAAGCAGAACTTAATATTTGGTACAGAATCGTTTGTTTGCAATTACAGAGATCATACGTTTCCTGTAGTTCTTGACCAGGTTTGCACACACTGCAGCAGGGATTTTGGCCCACTCCTCCATACAGACCTTCTCCAGATCCTTCAGGTTTCGGGGCTGTCGCTGGGCAATACGGACTTTCAGCTCCCTCCAAAGATTTTCTATTGGGTTCATGTCTGGAGACTGGCTAGGCCACTCCAGGACCTTGAGATACTTCTTACGGAGCCACTCCTTAGTTGCCCTGGCTGTGTGTTTCGGGTCGTTGTCATACTGGAAGACCCAGCCACGACCCATCATCAATGCTCTTACTGAGGGAAGGAGGTTGTTGGCTAAGATCTCGCAATACATGGCCCCATCCATCCTCCCCTCAATACGGTGCAGTCGTCCTGTCCCCTTTGCAGAAAAGCATCCCCAAAGAATGATGTTTCTACCTCCATGCTTCACGGTTGGGATGGTGTTCTTGGGGTTGTACTCATCCTTCTTCTTCCTCCAAACACGGCGAGTGGAGTTTAGACCAAAAAGCTCTATTTTTGAATCATCAGACCACATGACCTTCTCCCATTCCTCCTCTGGATCATCCAGATGGTCATTGGCAAACTTCAGACGGGCCTGGACATGCGCCTGCTTGAGCAGGGGGACCTTGTGTGCGCTGCAGGATTTTAATCCATGACGGCGTAGTGTGTTACTAATGGTTTTCTTTGAGACTGTGGTCCCAGCTCTCTTCAGGTCATTGACCAGGTCCTGCCGTGTAGTTCTGGGCTGATCCCTCACCTTCCTCATGATCATTGATGCCCCACGAGGTGAGATCTTGCATGGAGCCCCAGACCGAGGGTGATTGACCATCATCTTGAACTTCTTCTATTTTCTTCTATTTTCTAATAATTGCGCCAACAGTTGTTGCCTTCTCACCAAGCTGCTTGCCTATTGTCCTGTAGCCCATCCCAGCCTTGTGCAGGTCTACAATTTTATCCCTGATGTCCTTACACAGCTCTCTGGTCTTGGCCATTGTGGAGAGGTTGGAGTCTGTTTGATTGAGTGTGTGGACAGGTGTCTTTTATACAGGTAACGAGTTCAAACAGGTGCAGTTAATACAGGTAATGAGTGGAGAACAGGAGGGCTTCTTAAAGAAAAACTAACAGGTCTGTGAGAGCCGGAATTCTTACTGGTTGGTAGGTGATCAAATACTTATGTCATGCAATAAAATGCAAATGAATTACTTAAAAATCATACAATGTGATTTTCTGGATTTTTGTTTTAGATTCCGTCTCTCACAGTTGAAGTGTACCTATGATAAAAATTACAGACCTCTACATGCTTTGTAAGTAGGAAAACCTGCAAAATCGGCAGTGTATCAAATACTTGTTCTCCCCACTGTATGTCAGAAAGTAGAACATACATATTTGGAAAGAGGGTATTATTTCATGAATGTGTCACTTAAGTGACAGAACACACCATATGGATTAGAAAACATAAATATCCGAATGTAGAAACTTAAAAACATCACCGTCATACTTTGTAAGCGGACTATAAAACACATTTTAGAAACATACCAAATTGTGTCTATTATGTAAATATGTAAAACATATTCCAAAACTCGATATACAAAATAAATTGTGTTAGAACTAAATCAGTTACTTTTTGATAAATATACTTCACACAATGTATATGAAGTAACTGAGATGAGGGCCATATTCAAGTCATACTGTATAAGGATCTCTATATAGCTCTGATTCACACTATCTAGGAAATTATAACTAGTAACAACATAATCTACGTGATATATATTTCAAAATATACTCCTACCACAATAGACAAAAAGCTAAACAAAGGAAGGAAAGTGATGAGGAATGACCCTGGTGATGAAACTCAAGGTCAGGTCTAAGACTCTGCTAAAAGACTAATTGATCAATACGTGCTATGGATTGGCCTGTATGGACACTGAAGCTGACAGATCTCAGCTGGAGAGACACAGTTGACTAGTTGAAGGGATGGACAGCAATTCTCTCCTTGGCTCCACCTCTATTGGGTGTAAAGACCATGTAATAAAACCAGTGAGAAAATGAGTTTTTCTACGTTCCACTTAAACCAAAAAACTTAGCTGAAGTGTGAAGTGTACCTGGAGTCATGGCGAGAGAAGGCTATTTGGGTGTAGATTGATGACACACTTACACACACATGTGACACACACACACACAAAACACCCCCCCTTGTGCTTCAGACATCCATTCCAGTCGCCCTTCCCAACAATCGGCCCATTATTTATCCCTCACTAGTCCCCCCCGCCGCCGTCATCATCTCTCCTAACCCTAACACAAACGCAACTTATTCACAGAACAGCAGCAGGCTGGGTGCATGAAAGCAGTGCATGCTATCATCACCAATAATGAAATGACACATCATCAGGCTAGTGACATGATATAGTCACTCTCAATTTCAAGTTATTGTACATCATCCATTAGAGCTCTGTGAGAATTCGGTGTGAAATATAATGGAAAAAACATAGTGTAGACATATTTGAAGGCCATTAACCTAAAAACTACAATGCTCAGTGCCACAGCAGGCAATGCCTTAGATTTAATGACATACTCAAACAGGCAGCTACAAGACAGGCTGAAGTGAACTTCAGATTAACTCCACGAGTTCTCTTGCAATTCAATTTCTTTTCATGTCTCTCTATGTCCTCACATCTCCCTCAACATTCCTCTTACCGATTAAACAAACAAGCAAAAGACAAAAGACACTCTGACGGCCATTGCTCAACAACAACTCCCTCCAAGCCTTTTATAGATCCTGGGGATCTGTATTGGTGTCCATATGTTTAAAGAAATTGGGGCCCATCAGAGGGAAAGCAGTTTGGGGAATATAAAATCTATGCTTCCATTGATTAATGGTCTTCTATTTTAATGGGTGTCTCTATGACCCTTGACCCCCCCCCCCCCACACACACACACACACACATCCTCCAGTACTCACAACCTCATCTCTCCATCCCTCTCCCTTTCTTTCTTTCTCCATCTCTCTCGCTCCCTTTCTCTATATCTCTCTCTTCTCTCTCATACTCTCCCTCCCTCCCTCTCTACCTCCCCCTGGACCCTGTTTCTCTCTCTTCCCAGGCCCAATCTCTCTGGGTCTCAGCCAGGGAGGGGTGAGGGCAGGGGCTCAGGGGGTGTCAGTGTCAATAGATCAATTAGATGCTTAGGGGCAAAGGGGCTGGGGGTCTCTACATATATGCATGTCCCATTGTGTGCTATTGAGCCTGGTGTCAGGCGGGACGACGAACCCTACATCTGTCCCGGGGACACCGGAGGGTCAGAGGGGGATAGAGAAGTGGGGACTGGGGTTAGGGTTAGATTAGGCTAGGCTGTCCTCTGGAAGTCTAGGCTCTCCATATGTTAAGTTCAAGCTCCGGGAAGAGGAGAGGAGGGGAAATCATTGGGAATGTTTTTATCGATCTGTTGTGGTACATGTAGGGATGTTTGTATGTATTGATACACATTGAGGTATATGTAATGTGGGTAGTATGCTATAGGCTACTATAACTAAGGACAAAGTGTTTCCTGGTCAGGTCACATGGTCAGGACAAACTCAGGGGCCTACTGTGTATTTAGATAGTTAGATCTGAGAGCTATGTTTCTACCAAGTTAGAGGAAAGTGTATAAAACTATAGGGTCTAGAGATATGATCAAATCACATTCACTTCTCAAGGTCCTTACTATAAGGACTGCAATGATCATAACCACCTTCATATGATAGTACAGCTGCCCAAAAACATGATCAGTACTGCCCTCTATAGTTCATTATAAGACTGGCAGCACATAGAACTCAATGCTCTCCCCCAAAAGGCCTTGTCATTCTAATCAATGCCTTTCTCCCTCTCTCTACTTTCACCCTCAAAATCTTTCCTCTATTGTCATCCTCCTCTTTTTTGTACAACTGTTCTTCTGCCTTCTTCCTATCTTTTCTCCAAACAACCTTTTTATCGCTCCACATCACTAACCTGCTTACTCTCCTTTCTTCTCCTCTCCCCTCTTCTCCTCTCCTATTGGCCTCCTTCCGTTTTCCTCATATCCTCCACCTCCCCTCTTGACTTTTTGAAAGTGCTAGTCCTATATTTTACTTTCATGCAAAGTTACATAGTATCACAAGCAAATGCAATTGATACAAAGATGAATCAATACACTTACAACAAATAAACTCAGCAAAAAAAGAAACGTCCCTTTTTCAGGAACCTGTCTTTCAAAGATAATTCATAAAAATCCAAACAACTTTACAGATCTTCATTGTAAAGGGTTTAAACACTGTTTCCCATGCTTGTTCAATGAACCATAAACAATTCATGAACATGGACCTGTGGAACGGTCGTTAAGACACTAACAGCTTACAGATGGTAGGCAATTAAGGTCACAGTTATGAAAACTTAGGACACTAAAGAGGCCTTTCTACTGACTCTGAAAAACACCAAAAGAAAGATGCAGGATGGCAACAACAACTACCCGAGTTACACCAGGAACACACAATCCCTCCATCAGTGCTCAGACTGTCCACAATAGGCTGAGAGAGGCTGGACTGAGGGCTTGTAGGCTTGTTGTAAGGCAGGTCCTCACCAGACATCACCGGCAACAACGTCGCCTATGGGCACAAACCCACCGTTGCTGGACTAGACAGGACTGGCAAAAAGTGCTCTTCACTGACGAGTCGCGGTTTTGTCTCACCAGGGGTGATGGTCGGATTCGCGTTTATTGTCGAAGGAATGAGCGTTACACCGAGGCCTGTACTCTGGAGTGGGATCGATTTGGAGGTGGAGGGTCCGTCATGGTCTGGGGCGGTGTGTCACAGCATCATTGGACTGAGCTTGTTGTCATTGCAGGAAACCTCAACGCTATGCGTTACAGAGAAGACATCCTCCTCCCTCATGTGGTACCCTCCTGCAGGCTCATCCTGACATGACCCTCCAGCATGACAATGCCACCAGCCATACTGCTCGTTCTGTGCGTGATTTCCTGCAAGACAGGAATGTCAGTGTTCTGCCATGGCCAGCGAAGAGCCCAGATCTCAATCCCATTGAGCACGTCTGGAACCTGTTGAATCAGAGGGTGAGGGCTAGGGCCATTCGCCCCAGAAATGTCAGGGAACTTGCAGGTGCCTTGGTGGAAGAGTGGGGTAACATCTCACAGCAAGAACTGGCAAATCTGGTGCAGTCCATGAGGAGATGCACTGCAGTACTTAATTCAGCTGGTGGCCACACCAGATACTGACTGTTACTTTTCATTTTGACCCCCTGCCCCTTTGTTCAGGGACACATTATTCAATTTCTGTTAGTCACATGTCTGTGGAACTTGTTCAGTTTATGTCTCAGTTGTTGAATCTTGTTCAGTTCATACAAATATTTACACATGTTAAGTTTGCTGAAAATAAACACAGTTGACAGTGAGAGGACGTTTCTTTTTTTGCTGAATTTACATCATTCTCTTCCCACCAGCTCCCCCTGAGTTCATGCAGTGGCCGCAGTCTGTCTCAAAACCAGCGGGAGGCAGTGCTGTGTTCACCTGTGTGGCCCAGGGCGTCCCCGAGCCTCACCTCATCTGGCTGAAGAATGGCAAGATCCTGATGCCCGGTGACAATGTCAAGCTCACCAACAACAACAGGTACTGTACACCAGAGGTGTATTCATTCCGCCGATTCTCTTGCAAAACATTTCTTAAACGGAAGCAAACTGAATGAAATGGGAAGGGACCTCCCTGAATTTGTCCAATAGAAACTCTTGTTTTGCTGTGTTTGCTTCCATTTGGTTGTTAAACGGTAAGCAGGTTATATAATGAATACACCCCTGGGTTTACATGTACGTTTTTTTTGTCATTTAGTCTTATCTATAGTGAATTAGGCCTACAGTCAGTGCATTCAGCTTAAGTATGTAAAACAAACACATATCAAAATCAGTAAAACATTCGTCGACAATAGACGCTAAATCTGTAAAGTCAGACCCCCAAATCAACATCCTGATTCTCTGGAACCAAGGTTGTCCACTGAAAGCAGAAACGAACTACTAAAGTTGGGCAGCAATAGAGATTATTTTGTTATTCCCACATACTAGCAGTTGATTTAGGCTAAAGTCCATGAACAGAAATGGTGAAATATGTGTAAAATCTATTTTGAAATTATGCTGATCTTTCCATTATCCTGTGTTTAATGTTTTTGCCTTGACATATCTGAGACATTATTTATGAATGACCAATTTAACTGAATGATGTGTACGCTTTGGGACCATGGTCCGATCCTCTCAAGTGATATAAATCAGTTAGTGCTGGTATGATATCATTCTCATCAAGACTGGTCAGACCTACAGAAGAGCAGTTCATATATTCCACCTCAAGGTAGCACTGTTCGACAGTGGCTGACATCTCTCTCTGTTCAGTAGGCTGAAGTTCTGTATTTGCACAGAACACGAGAGGATGGGATTCATTAGCTGCCTGATTATGTTTTGAATCACAAATAATTCCATTGTATATCTGAATATTTGCTTGAATGCATATTCATACAACCAACCCATCTGTTAGAAATTAACCCTTGTTGTTTACCCAATATATCAATGTTTTAATATGTCCTAACTCAAATAAATGATTAAAAAAATCATCTTTAATCTACATCCTCCAGCACCCTGGCCGTGACGCGCATCACCTCGGAGGACGAGGCCATCTACCAGTGCATCGCTGAGAACATGGCCGGCACCAACCAGGCTAGCGCCCGTCTGGCCGTGTCCCTGGCTAAGGATCTGCCCGACTCCCCCCAGGGCCTCACGGCCACCGCCCTCTCCCCCAGCGCCCTGCAGCTCGCTTGGATCCAGCCGCCCGTAGAGATCACCGACGGCATCATCGGCTATGTGCTCCACATCCGCAAGATCAGCGGTGAGTGAGAGTCTTTGTGTGATAATCTGTCAGCGTTCAAAGCAGAGATAGCCTCTTCTCCTCCATTGTGCTGATGTAAAAGAACTGGCCAGGTGAAAGCCAGCCTAATGATATGTTTACTAAGGACAGATTTTTTAAGAAATTGAGATAATATTTTCTTTTCTTTTAAATACTTTAGCTGCACTTGACTGAGTGTGCCTGCTGCAATGGAACCTAACCCTAATTATAACACTGCTTGTTGTTCCCCCCAGAGCCAGACAGTAGAGAGCTGCAGGAGGCAGTCAGTAAAACTACCTTCCAGCATGACTTCACCAACCTGGAGCCAGCAACCACCTACTCCATCTACCTCAAGGCCTACTCCCCACTGGGCGCCAGCCAGCAGTCCAGCACTGTGGTCGCCACAACACTAGGGGGCGGTAAGTCACCAGGAACATGCTATTGCTACGATCACTTACACTTTATAATTACTTTCAACAATAACCATTTATAAACTGTGTATGATTATACCTATAGTGTACATATACTATTAATAAATGAGTATTTTATTATTTGTAAACATTTAAAAACATGTACTCCCATTTATAAGCATTCCTAAACATAGATACTGTATTTAAATGTAACCAAATAAATGGGTTCTATTATATTATGGGAGAAAATGTCAAACTGTACTTCCCCCTACCCCAAATACAGTAGCTCCATGTATATTGCACAAAGTGGACAGCAGAGTGCTTAGGATGATGTAGCTAGACTAGTATAAGATTTAGAATATGGCTGGTGTAAGATTGAGATTTTTTATTTACAACTTGTGATCGATCAAAGGTGTTTATCGCCTCTTCCCTCTCTTTATGTAATTTCATCAATTTTACATCTCACATCCCACTTTTCTCATCTGTTCTCTCCATGTCTGTGCACTTATTTAATTTCCCATATACTATTCCAACCATCTACTGTCACTGATAAACACTCCCTTGTTTTTCCTCCCTGTCTTACTATCTCTTTGAGTTTTATCATCATTCCATCCTCACCCCTCTCTTTTTCTCTCTCTCCATATGAATTGAATTACTACACAATCTCTCATTCATACTGCGTCTCTAACCATCTATAGTCTTTCTATCTTTCCGCTGACCTTTTCAATCATTGATTAATTTCTATTTTTTACATCCAATGTTCTAATCTTCATCTGTCCTCCTGTAGTGCCCTCTCCCCCTACCTTCTTCACCAAGGTGGTGAACTCCACTGCAGTCCAGGTGCTATGGGAGCTCCCCAGCAAGCCTGGCAAGGCAGAGGGCTTCAGGCTCACCTACCGCAGGGTCCCCCATGCCGACTTCCAGGGGCCAGTTCAGTTCCCTTGCCACGTCAATGCCCACACCATCTCCCGCCTTGGTGAGAGAGAGAATGAGAGAGACAGAGACAGAGACAGAGACAGAGACAGAGACAGAGAGAGAGAGAGAGAGAGAGAGAGAGAGAGAGAGAGAGAGAGAGAGAGAGAGAGAGAGACAGAGAGACAGAGAGACAGAGAGACAGAGAGACAGAGAGAGAGAGAGAGAGAGAGAGAGAGAGAATGCATTATGCAAGGACAGACTCATAGCACCTCCAGCAGCAGAGACTGTGTATTATTAGTTTGGTTTTATTTGTCTCTTAGACACTGGAAATAATTAGTCATTGTAACACTAATGATATAAGGCTGGCATAATAAGAGTGTGAAGAAATAACTATAAATAGGCCCAGAAAAAAAAACTTGTAGAAAAAACAGGCATGTAATTAGAGGGTTTGAAAGTCTTTATTACATGAGCATGCCAAGGGCTTTAAAATCAACTTGATATTGGTGTTTAAATTTGTTTTTATTTTATCTAAAGTTATTATTATATTCTTATTAAGATTACATTTATTATATTTGATGGTATAAAATAATAATATATTAAATTATAAAAAAGTATTATAATTTAAAATTATTTTTAAAGACTTTGCCATCATTCAAATAAGTTGAATTTACCCCTGGTGAAAGACAGCAGTTTTAATTGCTTTCCCCTCATAGCAGTCTTCTTAACCACCCACCTGGGGTTCAAGCTTTCATGTGTGGACCTTGAATCACTCCTATACTCCTGCACTACCACCACATGTTTCTTTCCTATAACTGAATGTCAGAAAATTCTGAAGAAGATGTAACATATGAAATGTGATATTGATTTTCCAACGAGGTTAGCTTCAAGCCAGAGCTGGATTTAAAAGGTTGTAGCGGTGCAGAGAATAACAATTACCCCATATTTGAATGATCATGTGACAGCGAGTTAATTACCATGTGCATGGAAGATAAACGTAATATCCCTCTGGAGCACAGAAATGTGAAAGGGAGATCTTCAAATGTTCCTTTAGTAATATTTTTCTGACATGTTTTGCTGTATCTGTAAAAAAAAAACGGTTAAATGTAAAGCCACCTAGTGGAAAATTACTGGGTTGGTGTCAGCTACTGATTGGCATCATTGCATTCAGAGCATAAGCTTGCTCATACTGTAGCAATGACTAAATCTATATTGAAAGATTAAAAGAGGGAGACATGGGAGGATGTTGGAGATATCAAGATAGAGATGACAGAGTGAGAGGAACGACAGTTGTAAGTGGGTTAGGGAGGGAGGCATTAGGGGAAAGGAACAGTCCATGGAAGAGTGAAAAATGACATGCTCCCAAAATTCAATCTCTTTCAATCGCCCAATCAATAGCTTGGCTTATATCGCGCAAGCAGTCAATAAAACTTGTTCAATGTCTCCCCATTTAAAAAATATGACCTTCGAAATTGTCGAAGGGATTTTATAATGTGGCGCTGTCGCCTTATGACTTGTTCTTGCAGAAACCGGCGCGGTGTATGAAGTCAAACTAGTGGCCTATAATGGGAACGGCGAGAGCGACTGCTCCAAGAGGCTGGTGTCACTGGCAGAAGAAGGCACCAGTGCCAAAACCAGTGGTGAGTGTCCAATAAATATTAGAGTCGAGTCAGTACTGCATAATAAACACTATTTCTAGTATTATTTATTTGGTAATCTTCTGTCCTTTTTGCTTCAAGTTTATTTTGGCGTGAATCTATTAGTTAGACTTGTGTTTGGCATTGCCATAATGATAGAATATGTTTTCTCATAATGTTTCTGACTCTGTATTTGTGCGGGCTAATGAATGTATGGATGTACTCATCATGTGTTTCTTGGTTGCAGGTGGGGAGAACCAGTGTACCTGTAGACAGGAGAGCGAGGGCTCGATGGGTGGTATAGTGGTGGGCATTCATATCGGCATGGCCTGCATCATCTTCTGTGTACTCTTCCTCATGTTTGGATACCGTCACAGGTAAGGAGGTTCTACCTGTTGGGAACCACTAGCTGTTGCTTTGCTTCTAGTACTGTACTTTCATTATCAGATTGGGTTTTTAAGGCCAGGTAAACTTGAGATATATCCTGATCACCTATGATTTATCTTGTCAGTGTGAGATTGTGAACATCAACTTTGGTATATTACATGTTAGTTGTATTTGTGAAGCTGTGTGTGTCGTTTTTAGAGTGGACTTGTATGCATGTAATATTGAAATGTATTAATGTCCCCAGTTTGTTCTGCAGTAAAGGGACTCAGTACAGCTGGTCTGTTCCAAGAGGGGAGGACCGGGGACAGCTGGGACAAAACGGGATCCCCAAAGAGGGGGTCACTCGTCCTGTAGAAGTCACCCTGGAGTTAGTGCCTCAGGTAGGAGGGCCGGTGCGCTGAGACATTGGCATACTGACTCATTCACTACACAGCAAACACTAAGCTAACCTCTCACGCAATGTGGCCATTCGTTTTGTTTGCCCACGGTTCTATTGGCTATTTTCATCCCTGTAACAGACAGGAGGTGGCTAAATAGATGTCGCAGTCTTATAATTGAATCATCGATGACATCAGAGCTGCAGGGTATGGGTTGCCAGGACACATGCATTGACGTCAAAGTAGTTTGGCCTCCAGTTGTAACTCAGTTTCTAAAACAAAGTTGACACCTTCAGGACATCTGATATCTCAGGATGAAGTAATCTATCATGCTCGCACTCCCATCTCTCTGTTGTCACAAGCTCATCCAACTATTCGATCTGAGATTTAGATCTCATCCGTCTGTGATTTCTGACCCCATGATAGATTACAAGCCTCAGGGCTCTAGTCAATCAAACCTGGATTTCTTACAACTGAACGAAACATTGTTACCACGTCAAGCAAAAAGGATATTACTTCAAGGTGTTCTAGAGACTAGAGTGTGTTTTTCAAAAGCTTTGGGGCTAACGTGGCACTTCATTTTTTTATTTGATTGATTTGGATCCCCAGAGCTGTGTTGAACAATATCGATGTTACTAAGTCCAGGAGTAGAAATTGTGAACAAGATGATTGGTCAACAACAATGCAGAAGCAATCACCAGTGGACAAAAGGAGGAATACATTTTAGACTGACACTGTCTTTTGTCTTTCTTTCTTTTCCAGAGTCATGACTCCACCTGTCATGGAGGGGCTCCGGTGCGTCCGGCCCAATGCCAGGTCCTCATCGAGCAGCACTCGTTTGGTCTGCCTGGCATGGGCACAGGCTAACATTGGCCAATAACCCCCAAACCCTTCTTTACCAACCCTTACCTACCCTCCATCCCAACGGTTTGCCTCTTGATGGATACTCCACCTCGCCTGCCCAACTAAATCCCCATCCACACGCCACCCTAGTGTACTGTGATGCCAGGGGTCCGCCATAGTTCTATCCATCCCCCAAAAACCTCCTGCTGCTAACAAAAAAAGGCTCCATGTTTCACTGTACTCTCTCGCCTTCCCTCCTCTTAAACCAAAGTCGGTTCTGTGTACATGCACATGTGAATTCAGAACGCTAGCCTTGAGAAATGCCTCCTCCTACAGATGCCGTCCTATTATGTTGGGCTTTCTTATCTTGCCAAGGGGAGCAGATATAACCAAAATGTTCTGTTTCAATGACGTCCCCTTGGTAACAGTACATGCATTCGCATTGTGCTTATAAGGCCCCAGCTGATGCCAAATATAATGACTTACTGGGGCCTTTTAGGATCTCTATATACGTTCCGGTCCACTTAGGAAATCTTTGCACTAAGTGTACTAAACTCCACTGAGAATTCCTGCTAACTTCTTGTCAGAGGGAACATTCAATTTTTGTTTGCCTTTAATTAGCCTTAGCTCTGCAATACTTAAGACACAAATGACGACGCGGCCTTGCTAATAGCCTTATTGAGTTGATCGTCTTTATCACCATACTAGCCTCAATGTCCGGAGGAACCATAAAAGGCAACCACAACCCTCCCCCACCTTTACCCAAACCACTCTAACCAAAATCTACCTCCAAAGATAACTACCTCAGTCTGATGTGACTGTCCGAGTAACAGTTGAGGCTAACATTAGCCTGCTGGATGCTGCTTGAGCAAGCCTACCTCAGAACCCCCAAATAAATCCTATACCCTTGATCCCCCCTTCCCCCTCACTTCTTGTGCCAATGCCAGAGTCCCGTGCCAGCCACCGCCACCGCCCCGCATCAGGGTGCCCACCTGGATGACTGCCATGGAGAGCCAAACTGTGGCAGTGTCTGAGCGTTACCATCCCCACACCCTGTCCACTTGCCTTAGCCAAACCCACTCCATCCTTTGTCAGGAGCACAAGCCTTTGTCCTTACCAGGGACCTCCCGAGACAGAACTCCGTCCGGTTCGAAGCCTGAGGAGGTCCAACAGGTTTGGTAATTTTACGCCAATTTCCTTCAAGATGCAGGCATGCCTTCTTAATTGTTTGGTGATCATACCTGCGACAACACCCCTATGTTGTGCGAATGTCCATCTCCAAAGATGTATTTGTGATTGGTTGGTACCTTATGGAAAACATGGACCTGAAAGAATGTATCTACGATCCTTTGCCCCGTTATGAAAGGAAATTAGATATGCTCTGGCCTTTTTCATAGAGTCCTCCAAAAAAACAAGAGGTGGTCATCCTTAAAAAAGGGTAAAGTCACTTGCTTGTTTTGTCCACACAAACCCGATGGAATTTCGAAAGGTCTCCGACCCAAAGCCAAACCGGTGATTGTTCTAGGCCATACTGATTGGTTGGCTCTCCAGATGCCAAATCGGTTGCCATGGGAACTTGTGGGTGCTTTGAGCCGACGGCTGAAAATGTTGTTTCCGGGGAGTTTAACGGAGATACTGACCTGGAACGCATGGACATGGCACTAGTTTCCACTGTAGAACACCTCGTCAGCCTATCCCAAAAAGTTTTTATATGAAAACCAAGCTGAATGATGTCCAAAGATGTACAATTTGTAATGGTTTCGTTTTTTCCCTTCATAACCTTCTTTTAAGAGATAAACTACGCCATTGTTTTCAGATTTGTGTTGTTCCTGTATTAAGGGGTAGCCAGTATGAAGAGTGCTTTAACTGAACCTAAGCCAAAAACATTCTTTTTGATTTAATTGCCATTATATGAGTTAGCCTTGTTTAATAGAAGCAAGTCCTTTTGTATGGATTTCTTGGCTTGCCCCTTTTGACATGGAACTATCACATTTTGTTGAATATAACTTTTAACCTTTAAAGAGTAACCAAATGAAAATGGGATATATTTTCAAGGAGATGTTCTATGTTGATACAAAAAGGAGTACTTACTTTCTCTTTCTAATAGTAGAGTTGAAATTGCCAAATAACTAGTTGTCTTATGAAAAATACTATTGTGACCAAATACCTTTTACATATTTTAACATTCATAGTCTTTACCTTTGATGACATTTACTCATGAACAAAGCACAGGACCATCCGTGTATGTATGACAGTATGTATGTATATGTGTGTACTCTGTGACAGTTCGTGAACCTTGAGGGCAAAATATGCCAACAGGAATCATCTAAAACAGCTTTAAATTGTTAACAGAAGATAACGGGATAAACCAAAGAACATAACTATTTTAGGTCTAAGTATCAGACAAGTGCTTGTTACTCGCACTTGGTTGACATGTAACTGAACTGTTATTAAAGTCTTTACCAGGGTATATTGGTACAAAATAAAAACTGTTGTATAGGCCCACAGTGGCTCCCATATTCCAAGGAAAAGGACCAAAAGAGGTGGTTTCCTAATAAAGCTCTACAGTCCTCAAGGTTCATGTCAAACCCCTAATGAGTGTTAAAGGTTTAGCAAAGACACTGCAGTATAAAAGTCTGACAAAGACTTTGACTCCCGGTCTCGTTTCTTATTTTATCATTGAAAGGGGTGAAACAAATGTGATATCAAAAGAAAAAAAAGTGTTGTGATCTGGGAGATGTTTTTAACTATTTTTCTTTTTAGTTTGAAGCCATTTAGCGGCAGAACTAGATTTCTCATTAATACAAATCTTTGCTGGTTCTTCTTTTAAAAATGTATTTATCCTCAACATTTTGTTCTTACTGCTGTAGACAGGAAAAGTTACCAAAACTGAGACTTTATGTGTTTTTTTTTGTTTTTTTACCGTAACCCCTTATTTCCCATTTTTTGGTTTGTAGAAATGTAAGGATGATGTAAAACAATTTGTTAGAAATTAGAGAAAAACATGGACACGTGTTGGGTTTTGGGCAAGAAGGTGGGATTTTGGTGAGAAAACATAATACTTTAAAGATAACGTGTACCCTAACAGAGCATTTAAACAAATTCAAGTTTTTCTTGGCATCAAAGCCTTACAAAGTGATACTCATCTGCCCACAAGGCCCATCAGATAGAAACAAATTAAAACAAATGTAGAGAACTAGAAACTGATTGCTAGGACCAATGAGAAAAAACAATGCTTTAAAGTTTATTTATTTTGCTTTCTGAAACCATACCTCTGGTGAGTGTATAATATGAAACTGTAATATGACACTGTTTAGAGACTAGGATATGTCCTTGTCTCAGGGACAAAAAAGAAAGTAAGTGACTAACATAATGTGTTTGAAAGCTGTAGCCATAGACGGAGACCAAGCTGTCTGATTTTCTGCATGTGTTTGTATTGATAATTTCACAGGCCGTGTGGTACAAAAAGCAACCTTCATTACAGATGTATTTAATTATTTCCCGACACAGAATTACATAAATTAACTCAAGAATGCCGTGCTTCTGTCACCATATTCACACAGACGTTTAATTAATTGAGCTGTCTGGCTCATTATCTCTTAACCTTGTAAAATAGAACAAGTCGGCCATCTTGGTGACACAATGTTTTCTTGAGACTATTTAGTGCATAACACTCAAGAAAAAAACCCATACACAAGTTTCACACACTATTGTACTCACTCAGGCACTCTTACAGTGCTGCTGCTTTACCCTCATTGGTATTCTGGTCATCCATGGTGGTGTCCAGGAGCTCAATTGCCCGATACATTTTAAGAGACATAAGAGTGTGTCAACTCTTGCTCATTCATTCTAAGGCTGCTGTCTACTCGCACACATAGTTGAAATATGAAAGCTCCTATTTTTCCTCCTCTTCCCCCTGGTAGGTTACAACTGAATAGAGGTCTTGCTAGATTCTATTTTCTCAGGGTTAAACTCATACATTTCTATACAAACCTTTGGAATTATCACATGGGATAATACAGCTTAGTCTCTACATATGGTGATGTATTTGTTTAAAAGGCTTTTAATATGTCTGTACCTCTACTGTTTTCTTCCATGCTCAGATTCCAATGCCTAAACCAAATAAACCTATTTGTGTCCTTCAGTCATTTTCTTTGTCTTTTTCACGTGGATGCAATTTTCTTTTAATTCTATATATTTTTTTATCATAACATCAGTCATGCTGACTCATACTGACATTAACATTAACTTGCCCCCTCTTCCCATATTATAGGCTAGTACAGGGAAGGGCAACTTTGATGGAGGTGTCCGACTTTGATGCGGAAGGTCGACACAGGCGGATGTGGTGGATTGAGACACAGCCCTTGCAAAAAAACATATCTCTAGCTTAAACGCACAGATTTTGATGTGGATTTTTGTATTATGTTACTTAGACTACACACCAGTGTATCAATAGTGAGACTGACTAACAAAATCAATGGGGGCCCCCCGGCCGATAATTCGACCATGATAACAAGTTTAGATAGCTGGCCGCTAAACTAACTTAGCAATAAAGATAAATTAGCTGACATGGACTAATTGACTGACTACCAGTGACTGACAGAGTAAAACTGATTATGCAAAACCAAATTATGAAATTGCACCATGTGTATTCTATTATTCTAACTCGCAACAGTAAGTTGAGACCCTGACTGGAGTTCCTACATTTTGTATTTACATTTTGGGGAAATTGATCTGAAGGGGGTGCTAATATAACAAATGTACCATTGGAACCCCATGCACCATATGAACATAATTATGTTCCAATTTTTGTCACGCCTTGATCTGTTTCACCTGTCCTTGTGCTTGTCTCCACCCCCTCCAGGTGTCGTCCATCTTCCCCACTTATCCTCTGGGTATTTATACCTGTGTTTTCTGTCTGTCTGTGCCAGTTCGTCTTATTTGTCAAGCTTACCAGCGTTCGTCCTGTCAGCGTCTGTATTGTCCCAGCATCTCCTTTTCTTGTCCTACTGGTTTTTGACCCTTGCCTGTCCTGACCCTGTACCCGCCCCCCTGACCACTCTGCCCGTCCCTGAGCCTGCCTGCCATTCTGTACCTTTGCTCCACCTCTGGATTACTGAACTCTGCTTGTCCCTGCTTGCCATTCTGTACCTTTGCTCCACCTCTGGATTACTGAACTCTGCCTGTCCCTGCTTGCCATTCTGTACCTTTGCTCCACCTCTGGATTACTGAACTCTGCTTGTCCCTGCTTGCCATTCTGTACCTTTGTTCCACCTCTGGATTACTGAACTCTGCATGTCCCTGCTTGCCATTCTGTACCTTTGCTCCACCTCTGGATTACTGAACTCTGCTTGTCCCTGCTTGCCATTCTGTACCTTTGCTCCACCTCTGGATTACTGAACTCTGCTTGTCCCTGCTTGCCATTCTGTACCTTTGCTCCACCTCTGGATTACTGAACTCTGCTTGTCCCTGCTTGCCATTCTGTACCTTTGCTCCACCTCTGGATTACTGAACTCTGCCTGTCCCTGCTTGCCATTCTGTACCTTTGCTCCACCTCTGGATTACTGAACTCTGCTTGTCCCTGCTTGCCATTCTGTACCTTTGCTCCACCTCTGGATTACTGAACTCTGCCTGTCCCTGCTTGCCATTCTGTACCTTTGCTCCACCTCTGGATTACTGAACTCTGCCTGTCCCTGCTTGCCATTCTGTACCTTTGCTCCACCTCTGGATTACTGAACTCTGCTTGTCCCTGCTTGCCATTCTGTACCTTTGCTCCACCTCTGGATTACTGAACTCTGCCTGTCCCTGCTTGCCATTCTGTACCTTTGCTCCACCTCTGGATTACTGAACTCTGCTTGTCCCTGCTTGCCATTCTGTACCTTTGCTCCACCTCTGGATTACTGAACTCTGCCTGTCCCTGCTTGCCATTCTGTACCTTTGCTCCCCCTCTGGATTACTGAACTCTGCTTGTCCCTGCTTGCCATTCTGTACCTTTGCTCCACCTCTGGATTACTGAACTCTGCCTGTCCCTGCTTGCCATTCTGTACCTTTGCTCCCCCTCTGGATTACTGAACTCTGCTTGTCCCTGCTTGCCATTCTGTACCTTTGCTCCACCTCTGGATTACTGAACTCTGCCTGTCCCTGCTTGCCATTCTGTACCTTTGCTCCACCTCTGGATTACTGAACTCTGCTTGTCCCTGCTTGCCATTCTGTACCTTTGCTCCCCCTCTGGATTACTGAACTCTGCTTGTCCCTGACCTTGAGCCTGCCTGCCATCCTGTACCTTTGCTCCTACTCTGGATTATCGACCCCTGCCTGCCTTGACCTGTCGTTTGCCTGCCCCTGTGGTTACAATAAACATTGTAACTTCACACAGTCTGCACTTGGGTCTTACCTTGATTTCTGATAATTTTCTTATACTTAAAGATTTTTTTGGTTTCAAGCATTTGGTACTTGCAGCCAAGCTTTCCCATATGATTGATTTGATTAATAGCCTTTCAAAATGGGAGCAACCTACCTTGGAATAATACAGATGATGAACTGCTGGTCATGGTCCATTTGATTGTTCATACTGATTGAATGTGCTCAAAAAAAAATTGGCTTAAAGGGGGTTCTTAGTGACCCAAAACATCACCCCTTAGGAAAAACAACATCAAAGCTATTTTCATTTTTTTATAAATTCATTGCCTTTTTTCCTTAGAGGGACCAATGGAGAGCTAGAATGTTGTGTCTAGTCAAACCATCAATGACCTGAAATGACTTTCAAGTTACCCTAATCATACTATGCTACTAATTAAACTGCACAATAAGTAACAGTACTGCAAACAAACTTAGAACTTAATCTATTTCTACTTTTGAAAAAGAAACAAAAGAAAAGCTCTGACAAAGGCCAATAATTCAACTGAATAAAAGGAAGTGATACCTACTAAGAGCAGTGTGCGAGTTTCTATTTTGTTATCAATTATCCCCACGCACCTGCAACAGGCCTACTCAGATGTGCAAATGATTTTCCTACTTTGAAAAGTCAAATGTTTTTCAATGCCAGAGTAAAAGTGTTGTGGTTGTTCTCTTTGATCAGCAAACCGTAAATAAAGTTTGCTTAACATACCTGGCACATTTAGCACCCAAATCACTTGCACAAGCCAAGCCCTGGATATGGTTGACATAGGTCTACTCACGGTTGGCAGACGGTTGGATGTTGTTTTTCTCGGTCGGAGACCATGCAGGCCCACTGCCAAATGAAAAAGGATCAAGGTGAAAGCAACATCAGCACGATGGAGAGCCGACGACAAAACCCATCAATTAATGCCTCAGACTAGGCTACTGCCGAGTCAGCGTGGGACCTTAGAGAGCCAGGTGAGCGCAATGCAGGTTCTCTAGTGCCTGCCTGTGTGAGACGTGAAAGTTTGTCTATGAAATAGTGTTATGGTGTTCCACACTGACCTATCCTAAACCATATCCAACACAATCTCCTATGTATCCCATAGGCCCACTGTATCAGCTTTTTTATTATTATATCATTTCAATAAAGCCTATTTGCTCTGAGGGCTTCTAAATACAGACAAATCATTCCACACATTTTAGTGGTATTTTATAAACACCCTAAGTGGAAAATAAAGTGGTGGTCTCTGATTCATGTGAAAATGTTAAGCGATACATTAGCAGCTCCTAATTGCATGAGAAATTGTGTTTTGTGCCAAGAGAAACATTGCGGAGAAGTCATCTCTCTCAGGAGCAGATAGTCACTCTCAAGCTTATTTGAGTAGGGGCGTGTTTGCAAGGGGTTAAGAGGTTATCAAATGATGAGACATTTTAAACACCATGTAAGTAAAAAGGCAGCATTTTTAATGCCAATGACTAATATCCAATACTTCCTATCTCTCATTGATATTTCATCTTCGGGGGCTGTGTAAATCTATTTTCATTGCACTGGGAAACATGGACCTTGTGTATTCCTTTTAGATTCTAAAAAATTTGACTGTGTAAAGTGCAAAGGAAACTTGTAAATAATCACAGACAGCAAGCAATGCGAGAGCAGTACGTTTTATGGATTGGTGTTGCGGTGAGCTAGGGATGTAATTTAATTGGACCAGTCATGTTTGGTTCATTTCCATCCATTCCTTGCTTCCCTCTGAGTGCATATTCCATGGGCTGTGGATCCAGGGGCGTCATTAATAAACGTTTTAGATTTGATTTTGGTTTGTAAAATTTGATCGATTTACAAACCAAGAACTTGATTTGAAAGTTTGCCAATTCGTTTTTGCATTAAATGTTTTATATGCAAAGTGACACCTGTGTAATATATACAGTGAGGGAAAAAAGCATTTGATCCCCTGCTGATTTTGTACGTTTGCCCACTGACAAAGAAATGATCAGTCTTTAATTTTAATGGTAGGTTTATTATAACAGTGAGAGACAGAATAACAACAAAAAAATCCAGAAAAACGCATGTCAAAAATGTTATAAATTGATTTGCATTTTAATGAGGGAAATAAGTATTTGACCCCTCTGCAAAACATGACTTAGTACTTGGTGGCAAAACCCTTGTTGGCAATCACAGAGGTCAGACGTTTCTTGTAGTTGGCCACCAGGTTTGCACACATCTCAGGAGGGATTGTGTCCCACTCCTCTTTGCAGATCTTCTCCAAGTCATTAAGGTTGAGGCTGACGTTTGGCAACTCGAACCTTCAGCTCCCTCCACAGATTTTCTACGGGATTAAGGTCTGGAGACTGGCTAGGCCACTCCAGGACCTTAATGTGCTTCTTCTTGAGCCACTCCTTTGTTGCCTTGGCCGTGTGTTTTGGGTCATTGTCATGCTGGAATACCCATCCACGACCCATTTTCAATGCCCTGGCTGAGGGAAGGAGGTTCTCACCCAAGATTTGACGGTACATGGCCCCGTCCATCGTCTCTTTGATGCGGTGAAGTTGTCCTGTCCCCTTAGCAGAAAAACACCCCCAAAGCATAATGTTTCCACCACCATGTTTGACGGTGGGGATGGTGTTCTTGGGGTCATGGGCAGCATTCTTCCTCCTCCAAACACGGTGAGTTGAGTTGATGCCAAAGAGCTCCATTTTGGTCTCATCTGACCACAACACTTTCACCCAGTTGTCCTCTGAATCATTCAGATGTTCATTGGCAAACTTCAGACGGGCATGTATATGTGCTTTCTTGAGCAGGGGGACCTTGCGGGCGCTGCAGGATTTCAGTTCTTCACGGCGTAGTGTGTTACCAATTGCTTTCTTGGTGACTATGGTCCCAGCTGCCTTGAGATCATTGACAAGATCCTCCCGTGTAGTTCTGGGCTGATTCCTCACCGTTCTCATGATCATTGCAACTCCACGAGGTGAGATCTTGCATGGAGCCCCAGGCCGAGGGAGATTGACAGTTCTCTTGTGTTTCTTCCATTTGCGAATAATCGCACCAACTGTTGTCACCTACTCACCAAACTGCTTGGCGATGGTCTTGTAGCCCATTCCAGCCTTGTGTAGGTCTACAATCTTGTCCCTGACATTCTTGGAGAGCTCTTTGGTCTTGGCCATGGTGGAGAGTTTGGAATCTGATTGATTGATTGCTTCTGTGGACAGGTGTCTTTTATACAGGTAACAAACTGAGATTAGGAACACTCCCTTTAAGAGTGTGCTCCTAACCTCAGCTCGTTACCTGTATAAAAGACACCTAGGAGCCAGAAATCTTTCTGATTGAGAGGGGGTCAAATACTTATTTCCCTCATTAAAATGCAAATCAATTTATAACATTTTTGACATGCGTTTTTCTGGATTTTTGTTGTTGTTATTCTGTCTCTCACTGTTCAAATAAACCTACCATTAAAATTATAGACTGATCATTTCTTTGTCAGTGGGCAAACGTACAAAATCAGCAGGGGATCAAATACTTTTTTCCCTCACTGTACATCTTTCTTCATGTCCATAGACATTTTAGATATTGTGCTTCCTCAAACCTTATCGTACACATTAATTTAGTGTACAAACAAGTCAACTTTGTTTCAGCTCACAGCCTACATCCCCAGCGCTCCCCATAATCAAAGGTGCTAGCCAACAGGAGTTTAATTTCCTTTCCTGGTAAAAATCTGTGAGACCAGAAAAGTGAGATTACTTCCTACCAGTGACACGTATACAGCCACTCTCCACCAGTTGGAATGGTTGGCCCCTGATTTACGTTCAGTTCCCAGCTGATAGTTAGCCTATTTGCCAATGTTCTTGCCCGGTAGCTCAATCATACTTGCTCAATCACAGATACCTGGCTAATGTTGTCACCGATACAAAGCAGGTTCTATACTGCACCAGAATACCTGACATTCCAGACCTACATCAGCATGGGGGAGAGTTCCAGTGGTCTGCATTGATCCAGCACCAGATTATAACCTGGCTAAAGGTTAGCTGAAGGATGTTGTTAACAGGTCATTAAGGTTGACAGTAATGAGGGCCTGTGAAGTCTTCCACAGTGAGTCATTGCAGTGTCTCTAGGTGATTCCAATTACAGCTCCTTTGCAAGGCAATAAATATTATTTGGGACCATTCGTTATTAATACGGGGGGCTTAATCGGCGCCGGGGGACTGATAATGACACAAGTGCTCATAGAGAGCCCTTGTAAAAGAGCAGACACACTCAAACATGTCTATCGCTTATAGTGAGTCACTGCAGAGCTGTCAAATACGTATTTCAAAAATTGCCTTTTGGGACTATTCCATTGGCTCTGTGGTGCCGCACAAGCATTTGCATTCTCTCTCTCTCTCGCTCTCTCTCATCTACAGGCATTTGCTTGAGACGAGCTTAATCTTTGAACTATATATACGCTTATATGGCTATTTCTTACCTACATGTAATAGAGCATAAAACACACACACACACACACACACACACACACACACACACACACACACACACACACACACACTTACTTAACTCACTCATCCAACACAGTGAACATGCAAACATTACCATGAATTGGACATTGTGTTACTATGGACACAGTGGCCTTTGAGGGGTGTTGACAGAGTAGTCTCCAACTCTGTCTCCCACTGTGACCAGTGGTGGTCCCACAATCAGAAAGGAGTCAGAAAACATGAAGTCTCTAGCAAGGAAAGGAGAAAACGGGCCATCTTCAAACTATCAAGTGCAAGATATTCCTCCAGCTTTCTGCACTTTGCGTCATAAGAGCTTTGAGTGCCTTCAGTGTCAAAAAAACAACAAAACCCCAATTTCAGATATTTAAAAATCGGAGAATCTGATGTTATTTATCTGTGCACTTTTATGTCTCTTTCATGTCCCCTGCCCTTGATTGACATCAATCTGATTCCAGTTTATTCATGGTAGATTTGGAATGTTTTCATATTTCCATTGGTCTTTTATCTTCTGAATCTCTCAGTCCCTTGCCATACTGCTCTATCCATCCTCTGTTCAACCAAACAAAAAGAGGGGTGGATGTGTGTATGCTGCCGCAGTGCTGCAGTATGGAGCAGACGCAGCAGCACATCTATTGGCTATGGCAGCAGGAGGTATGAAAACTACAATAGCGCCACATTTCTCCACATGTTCTTTGAATTTGATACTACAGCACTCTCCTTGCCTCATCTTTCCTTCAGCCAAAGCACTGCATACCACTCTTATAGAGACATACAGTTGAAGTCGGAAGTTTACATACACTTAGGTTGGAGTCATTAAAACTCGTTTTTCAACCACTCCACAAATGTATTGTTAACAAACTATAGTTTTGGCAAGTCGGTTAGGACATCTACTTTGAGCATGAAACAAGTAATTTTTCCAACAATTGTTTACAGACAGATTATTTCACTTAGAATTCACTGTATCACAATTCCAGTGGGTCAGAAGTTTACATACACTAAGTTGACTGTGCCTTTAAACAGCTTGGAAAATTCCAGAAAATGATGTCATGGCGTTAGAAGCTTCTGATAGGCTAATTGACATCATTTGAGTCAATTGGAGGTGTACCTGTGGATGTATTTCAAGGCCTACCTTCAAACTCAGTGCCTCTTCGCTTGACATCATGGAAAAATCTAAAGAAATCAGCCAAGACCTCAGAAAAAGATTGTGGACCTCCACAAGTCTGCTTCATCCTTGGGAGAAATTTCCAAACACCTGAAGGTACCACGTTCATCTGTACAAACAATAGTACGCAAGTATAAACACCATGGGATCACGCAGCCGTCATAACATGCATTGACTCCTAGAATTGGCTGCACACTCTTTTCCACGATCACCAGCTGTGCTTTGAACTGTTTTCCTTTGTGCTGTAAAGTTACTATGCAGCTTCCTTTGACTGGTACGTTCTCCCCAGTATAACCAGTAACCTTGATTTTCACTGGGTGTATTTTGCTCTTCACTTTCAGTGTTTTGTAGTCATCCAGCGACAACAGGTTAACCTGAGCTCCAATATCAAGCTTGAATGGTATTATAGTTTCATTCACAGTCAATGGCACAATCCATTCAGCCTTTACTGCATTGCATATTTCCACGGAATCAACAAATAATTATTCAGTCTCCTCCTTTTCAGTCTCCTATTTTTCCCACAGTTGCATGATATGCCATATGCAGGGCATTTTTTTGGCTTGTGAATTAATCACATTTTTCCACATGTAGTGTTTTGATTTCTCTCTTGCTTGTTTTTGTTTTGTAAGGAATTGTGTGTGTTGCTCCTCTCTTTTTTATTGCATGTGCTGACGTCATCTCTACGCAGCTCTTTAAGCTTGTGCTCTGGTGGTTTTAGCTGCTCAACAAAAATTCACTGCTTTATCCAAAGTTAAATCTTGCTCACACAGCAATCTCTCCTTGAGTCCATTATCAAGTATGCCACAGACTGTTGCTCAGTGTGTTCATCTCAGCCTGGTCAAATACTGGATCAAAACTGACTCCCTGTTTTTGATCTTGAGAGAAACTTGTATCTCTCAAACGTGACGTTCTGGCTTGGTACAAAGTACTCCTCAAATTTAGCCATTAGTACAGTCAATGTCACGTTTGCCTCATCTTGCTGAAAGCTATTGTAAATGTCCAATGCATCCTCTCCAATAACATGCAGAAAAATGGAAGCTTTCAATTTGTCATCTCCCCCTGCTCCACTGGCTGCTAGGTAGATATTGAATCTCTGCTTGAAACGTTTCCAATTGTCAGATTGCCTGTTAACTGCATAGGAGGACTAAGCCTATCCATGACGGGAAACGGGTGGTGTCAATTTCTCTTAATATGGTATGTTGCTCGTCAACAGATTCCAATATAGCCTCGTTCTCGCTGCTGTCACTCTAGCTGCTGCGGCTCGTTGCCATCGCTCTTGCAAGCTAGCATCTTCGACTACTCACGTCACTTGACTTGTGGTAGAATGTTCCATTTTCGTCTCGGAAATTTGCGGAGTTACTACTTCCTTTTCTCTGTCTCGTCATAGCGACTACCAATCGGACAAAATGTTATGTTTGCTCCTATGTATAGTGACAAACCGGGGCGTAGGTGTAACTACTTTTAATGAACAGATACTTCAACTATAGAACTCCTTGTTCAGCCATGCAAGACATTCTTCAACCACCTGTCCCCCCGCATAGCCTGCTGGGTAACGTAGTCTTAATTTTATTAACACATAACTCAATAACGTTTAAGGCTTTAGCCCCATGTTTCAGGTTACATTATTTATTTATACATTTTTTTTTTTAGGGGGTGGATAATCTTTAATATTGCAAATAGATTGTGGCTTATTATTTTAAATATATATACACTACCGTTCAAAAGTTTGGGATCACTTAATAATGTCCTTGTTTTTGAAAGAAAAGCAAATGTTTTGTTCAGTAAAATGGCATCATATTGATCAGAAATAGTGTAGACATTGTTAATGTTGTAAATGACTATTGTAGTTGGAAATGACAAAAAAAAAAAATGGAATATCTACATAGGCATGGAGAGGCCCATTCTCAGCAACCATCACTCCTGTGTTCCAATGGCACGTTGTGTTAGCTAATCCAAGTTTATAATTTTAAAAGGCTAATTGATCATTCAAAAACCCTTTTGCAATTATGTTCACACAGCTGAAAACTTTTGTGCTGATTAAAGAAGCAATAAAACTGGCCTTCTTTAAAATAGTTGTGTATCTGGCGCATCAGCATTTGTGGGTTCGATTACAGGCTCAAAATGACCAGAAACAAAGGACTTTCTCTGAAACTCGTCAGTCTATTATTTTTCTGAGAAATGAAGGCTATTCCATGGGAGAAATTGCCAAGAATCTGAAGATCTTGTTCAACGCTGTGTACTACTCCATTCACAGAACAGCACAAACTGTCTCTAACCAGAATAGAAAGAGGAGTGGGAGGCCCCTATGCACAACTGGGCAAGTGGACAAGTACATTAGTGTCTAGTTTGAGAAACAGACGCCTCAATTCCTCAACTGGCCATTTAATTAAATAGTACCTGCAAAACGCCAGTCTAAACATCCACAGTGAAGAGGCGACTCCGGGATGCTGGCCTTCTGGTGCTTTGACAAATGAACATCAGCGACAGTGCAACAGGTGTCTGTTTTATTAGCATATGCTTAAAACCAATTAACTTAATCAAGCGCCATTGTTTGTAGAATGTGTCCTTATCGGAGATATTAAAGTGACAAAGATTTTGATTGGGAGGGTGTTTAATCAAGAGGTTGGCTAGTCACCTGGGCAAATTAACAGATTACAATGTTAAGGCAGAAAACCGAACAGATGTCAACATAAAGCTTCCTTCATGTCTAGCTTTTATGCCAATAACCTCATAGCAAAAGTGGTGCTTTGTTTATTTTGACAACCCATGAATAACCAATGGATAGTGGCTTAGGTCTGGATTGTTGAGATAAATGACAAACGTAAGCTACAAGGCTTTTAGGAAACGCAAAGAATGAGTGGTTAGCATACAAAAGTAAAAAAAAATGTGTAAAACATTTTTATTGGGCTTTTTACAGCAGGCAGAGGATGAGAAATTAGTACAGACCTTTCGGTGTGTGTGTCACCTTCCTCTGTGTTTTGAGAAACTTACCCCTAACTAAGTCAGTTGTGTGAGAATGAGGAAATTCTAACTTTGTGCACATGTCTCAACTACTAGAAGCCAATCCAAAGTGAGAAACCCTGTATGCAAAAGTAATGCTTCATTTTACAGTGCCTTGAGAACGTATTCACACCCCTTGACTTTTTCAACATTTTGTTGCATTACAGCCTGAATTCAAAATGGATTAAACTGAAATGGTGATGCAATCAAGTAGAAAATGATATGCTATTCTATAATAGAGCCTCAAAAGCATTTCGCTAGACCTGCAATAACATCTGCTAAATATGTGATTGTGTATCACATTTGATTTGATTTCAAATGATACAGTATAGTGTCTTACACAAGTCTGTATACATTAAAATGAATTTTAAAAAGTCAAAGGTATTATATACGCTGCTCAAAAAAATAAAGGGAACACAAAAATAAAACATCCTAGATCTGAAGGAAATATTCTTATTAAATACTTTTTTCTTTACACAGTTGAATGTGCTGACAACAAAATCACACAAATTATCAATGGAAATCAAATTTATCAACCCATGGAGGTCTGGATTTGGAGTCACACTCAAAATTAAAGTGGAAAACCACACTACAGGCTGATCCAACTTTGATGTAATGTCCTTAAAACAAGTCAAAATGAGGCTCAGTAGTGTGTGTTGCCTCCACGTGCCTGTATGACCTCCCTACAACGCCTGGGCATGCTCCTGATGAGGTGGCGGAGGGTCTCCTGAGGGATCTCCTCCCAGACCTGGACTAAAGCATCCGCCAACTCCTGGACAGTCTGTGGTGCAATGTGGCGTTGGTGGATTGAGCGAGACATGATGTCCCTGATGTGATCAATTGGATTCAGGTCTGGGGAACGGGTGGGCCAGTCCATAGCATCAATGCCTTCCTCTTGCAGGAACTGCTGACACACTCCAGCCACATGAGGTCTAGCATTGTCTTGTATTAGGAGGAACCCAGGGCAAACCGCACCAGCATATGGTCTCACAGGGGGTCTGAGGATCTCATCTCGGTACCTAATGGCAGTCAGGCTACCTCTGGCGAGCACATGGAGGGCTGTGCGGCCCCCCAAAGAAATGCCACCCCACACCATGACTGACCCACCGCCAAACCGGTCATGCTAGAGGATGTTGCAGGCAGCAGAACGTTCTCCACGGCGTCTCCAGACTCTGTCACGTGCTCAGTGTGAACCTGCTTACATCTGTGAAGAGCACAGGGCGCCAGTGGCGAATTTGCCAATCTTGGTGTTCTCTGGCAAATGCCAAACGTCCTGCACGGTGTTGGGCTGTAAGCACAACCCCCCCACCTGTGGATGTCGGGCCCTCATACCACCCTCATGGAGTCTGTTTCTGACCGTTTGAGCAGACACATGCACATTTGTGGCCTGCTGGAGGTCATTTTGCAGGGCTCTGGCAGTGCTCCTCCTTGCACAAAGGCGGAGGTAGCGGTCCTACTGCTGGGTTGTTGCCCTCCACGTCTCCTGATGTACTGGCCTGTCTCCTGGTAGCGCCTGCATTCTCTGGACACTACGCTGACAGACACAGCAAACCTTCTTGCCACAGCTCGCATTGATGTGCCATCCTGGATGAGCTGCACTACCTGAGCCACTTGTGTGGGTTGTAGACTCCGTCTCATGCTACCACTAGAGTGAAAGCACCGCCAGCATTCAAAAGTGACCAAAACATCAGCCAGGAAGCATAGGAACTGAGAAGTGGTCTGTGGTCACCACCTGCAGAACCACTCCTTTATTGGGGGTGTCTTGCTAATTGCCTATAATTTCCACCTGTTGTCTATTCCATTTGCACAACAGCATGTGAAATTTATTGTCAATCAGTGTTGCTTCCTAAGTGGACAGTTTGATTTCACAGAAGTGTGATTGACTTGGAGTTACATTGTGTTGTTTAAGTGTTCCCTTTATTTTTGAGCAGTGTATTTTAGGTGAAGCGTTAAACAACGATTAACACTCATTCAGTAAGGATGTTTTATATGTGCTAACCTCCCTTTCACTCCATCAAAAAGAAAGGACATATATGCATAGCTAATTGTTATATTTGATCTTAACAATGTATACTTCAGGCACTGCTGAGTTTGTCTCGCATCATGGGTTGTCTGATTGGTTGGTTGTTTTGCCTGTCTCCAGATTATGAAATTAAAAAATGAAAATAACAGCCACCCAGTCATGAACTACATTACAGTTTTCTCAATTGTTTGAGCACATTTGTCCAAACAGAGTTCACTTTTTCAAAACAATGAACAATCAGCACTAAACTGAAACGCATTGGCAAAAATTACACATTTCAAATGCAAAATGCATTAACTTATGGCTGCAGTGGCAGTATTGAGTAGCTTGGATGAAAGGTGCCCAGAGGTGCCCATAGTAAACTGCCTGCTCCTCAGTCCCAGTTGCTAATATATGCATATTATTAATATTGGATAGAAAATACTCTGAAGTTTCTTAAACTGTTTGAATGATGTCTGTGAGTGTAACATAACTCATATGGCAGGCAAAAACCTAAGAAATCCAAACAGGAAGTGGGAATTCTGAGGTTGGTCGATTTTCAACCCAGACCCTATTGAATACACAGTGGGATATGGATCTGTTTGCACTTCCTACGGCTTCCACTAGATGTCAACAGTCTGTATAACCTTGTCTGATGCCTCTACTGTGAAGTGGGGCCGAAGGAGACAGGAATTAGTCAGGTCTACCATGACCTGACCATGCGCATTCACATTAGAGGGAGCTCTGTTCCCTCGCACATCTGAAGTCAATGGTATTCTCCGGTTGGAACGTTATTGAAGATTTATGTTAAACAGTCTAAAGATTGATTCAATACATCGTTTGACATGTTTCTACTGACTGTTACGGAACTTTTTGACACTTCGTCTGCTTTTAGTGAATGCGCTTCCTGACTTTGGATTTGTTTACCAAACACGCTAACAAAAATAGCTATTTGGACATAAATGATGGACATTACCGAACAAAACGAACATTTCCTGTGGGAGTGCATTCCGACAAAGATCAGCAAAGGTAAGTGAAGATTTATAATACTATTTATGAGTTTTGTTGACTGCACAATTTGGCGGGTAACTGTATGGCTTCCTTTTTTGGCTGAACGCTGTTCTCAGATTATTGAATGTTGTGCTTTTGCCGTAAAGCTTTTTGAAATCTGACAACGGTTGCATTAACTCTTAAAGCCTTAAATACATGACGTAAAATCAACTACCTCCATCAAAACATATAACTTGTCATGTAATGAAAAGTTATTTTAATCAATCGTTATACAATGGCCCAATAAATACTAACTACAACTATCAAGATACCCTAACATCTGGCAGGTCAAGGAGATACCGGATGAGCACTAGAGGGCATCTGCGCCTGCCACTCCCTCTAGTGCTCATCTGGTGTCTCCTTGACCTGCCGCCACTCCCCCAGTGCTCTCTCCCTCTCCGTCTCTGTGTGTGTGTGATTGTGTGGGCGGAGACAGGTGTGCTGGAGTCAGAGCAGATCCCCCACCAGCTGCAACCTGTTCCATAATCGGACCTCTACAAATACTCAGTCCTGCCACTTCCACACTGCCAGATCATAATCTCTGCCCAGTCAGTCCATGTTTCTAGCCGTTTATTCTTGTTGTGCCTGTGGTCCCTTTCCTTGATGCTGTTTTCCCTCTCCGCTACAGTTCTGCCTGCTCTGACTCTGGTCCCTGTCTCCAGTCCGACTTCCCGTCAGTCCTGCTACTCTGTCCTGGATTCTCACTCTATGCTCCCTTGGATTCCCCTCGAACTGCTTACCCTGTCACCACACCTCTCGCCTCAGCCTCCACACCTGGTTTCCAGCAACCCCGAGCTTCCCCTGGCCTGCAGTCAATCTTCCCCCCGTGTTTCAATACTTGGTTACCTCATCCCAGTCTCCTCTTCTGAGTCTGCTCTTGGGTTCACTTGTTGCGCTTAGCGTGACATAACATGGTTAATCCTCTTTTATGTCTGCCATTTGATACTATAATTATAGTATGCACCATAAGGCAAGTAAACATATTATCAAAGCATCGGCAGTATTCTTTTTACCTAAAATTATTTTTTTCAGAGATGATCAATACGGAAATAATGTCACTCGAGCATGCACGTCCAGAAACAAAAGGATTAATTTAAGCAATAATACCCGAGGGGTTGTGGTATAAGCACGACCCGGAGTTACCAAAGTAAAAAGAGCAGTAAAAATGTTTTGTCATACCTGTGGTATACATTCTGATATACCAACGCTGTCAGCCAGTCAGCATTCTGGGCTTGAACCACCCAATTTGGACCTTTTTCCATTTTGTCCTTTACGAATGAGATGATGCTGTACATTATATACACAGAATAAATATTTAAACACATTAAATGAACAAAGCAATGACAAAGGCTACACAACTACAATGTACACCACATTCAGTTAATTCGTTCTTGTCGATCAGGCCACATGTTTTCATCAACATCACACTGCATGTTGATAACTCTGCAGTGATTGCCAGTCAACTGGCATTCATTGCGTCTAGGAGGAACATCTGGTCATGTGGACTGTAATCATAAACACCTCCACCCATCTGAATCCCTCTTCCTCTATGGGCCCCTCTACCTCTCCTTTGTCCTCGGACTCTTAATTGTTGCAAACAGTAACTCAGAGGTGACATCTTTTATGCATGAATAAGGACTGATTGAACAATTGGGTACATAAGTTTTGCACACATGCAGAAGAGGTTCACATTATGGAAGTAATTTGTATCAGTTGTGACCATGTTTTAAATTTGGTTGACATTATTTACTTAACTGAGTTGTGCTTCTTTTGTGGAGAGGAGTTTTAATGTTTTGCTAAAATGCACTTAGCATTTTCATTGTGTGTGAAAGCAATGAGAAATGATTTACTGTTCTGCGAATAAATAATACTGTTGCACTCATTAGGTTATGATGGAGATCAAGTGGACCCCAGTTTCATTAAAGGTGTCTAAGCAATTGAGAAGAACTGTAATATAGCGCCCAAAATAGAAATCCGGACAGTGTTGACACAGGACACACATTTTAATGTTTAAATGCACTGAACCGTGATCGGAATGCGATCGGTTCGTCTTATGAAAGCTGCATTTAAATGTTAGGTATAGACGAGCCTTCTTGTGTCCTGTTTCTCCAAACATACTCAACGATATCGCATTGCTTGTACTGAGGCCGTAATTCAATCAAAGCTGTGTTGTCGACAAGTGCACGGCGATGTGCCTTAAATACAATTTCCCTGACATTCGCAGAGATCGAAATCATTGTAAATGCTGCGGAAGTCATCTAAAATGTAAATGACCTTAACAGTCAAGTGCAGTGCGCTTGTCGACAATGCGCCTTGGACTTAATTCCGGCCCAAATCTCTGATATTGAAGCCTGTACTTAAGCGCGCTGCTACACTGCAAATCTTCTTCTTACTGAATACGTCAATCATAGAAATATATATGACTCATTCAGTTTTCTTTTCTTATGCATTTTTAATAGGGTGCAATAGTGAACAATAGCCATAGCAGACATAAAATATGTTTTGGCAAAATATTGGTTCACTGCAGCTGAAGGACAAAGCATTGGTGAAATTAGGAGATGGCAATGTACTCGGCCCTGAAGCCCTGAATATGGCATTTGAAGGCCTCAAAGCAGGGAAATTATTGAACTACATCCATGACTTTCCAGTCCTCAAATCCATCAACATGTGGATAAATCATAGGACTACCGCCTTGTCCATTCATCACATTTCTTTGAATCTTCTTAATGTGGCTACAAGGTTGTACTACCTTTGAAATGTTGATGTGCTAATATCAAACTTATTTATGTTGTCCTGTTGAATGTAATGTATGTAGTTTTGGAATCTAATCGCAGCCCTTCTACTTTAACGATGGTTTCTTGCTCTGGGAAATGTATTTATAGTTCAGTTTAGTTTATCTGAATATATGTCACTGAGAATATAGATTTGAAATCATAGTTTTCATTCAGTTTGTGTGGCACCACAAAGTATTTTGGTTCCATTTTACACATGCAAACCAAAACTGAACTGCAGAAAATACTGAAATGCCACTACACAACTGTAACAATTTCATAATATATACAGAAGCATTTCTAACCACTAACTGTCAAGCTGTATAAAATGTTCCTTGTTTATGTTTTTCTTAGAACTGGGGCCTGTTGCACAAAACTAGGATAAGGGATTAAGCCAGGATATCTTGGTGATCCTGGCTCAATTGATCCGTAATCCGGTTGCACTAAAGATGGATAGGGGGCAGGAGGATATGTTATGGTATAAATTACCATGGAGATTTATTCTGTGGAGCTAGCCTGCTCCAGACCAGGCTAAATTCCAGGATCTATTTAATCTCATCCCTAATGTCAGTCAGCAGTCACCACAAATGGAAACCAATAGTTATTTCACTGCTCACTATACATTGTTATCACATATAACTAGACCCACTGTTATTATTTAAACGTTTGTGATCATTAATTTCAATGATTTTGGATAAAAAATTATTTTTAGATGATGTTGCTATCATTAGATAATTTACAGTTTCCCATAGACTATAAGGCTATATATAAAATGATAGAATATTAGGGCCACAGAGGGGAAAAAAACACAAGTCATAATATTGTAACCAGTTGTTTTAAAGGAGGACAGTTGTTAAAATGACAGATGTGGGGCATTTCGTGAAATTGTACTTCAGTATGGTTTCATAAACAAAGACATGCTGATGTGCCAGAATATTAAGTATCACATTGTCATAAGTATCAAAACTGTAAAAACAATATGTAGCTTTTCTGCAGAAAGAACCAGCCTCATAAATTTATGACTTTATCCTTTTTCTTCAGTGTGGCCCTAGTACTCTGTCATATAAACAAATACACATTCCATATGAATATAAAAACACAATGTGTAACATTATGTTCCTTTATTGAATAAGGACAAAACAAAGCAGGTAAACCATCAGCTCCTTTCGAAACTGAAGTCACAGTGACTCTACAAGATGGAAAGCACAGAATCCAAGCATATTATACAAAATGATACATACACATTCAAAGGTCTGTATATAACACACCCTGCATGTCTGCACACTAAAATAAATGCAGGACAAATCCATACACATCAACTGAACAGACAAATGAATGGATGCAGTAGCCTCCCTGCAGCCTTGTATTACACACAGTATACCGCACAAACATCATAAGAGGCCAAATTCGTCAAAAAACGAACCCAAAAAAACCCAAATTCCTCTGCCACTGCAGGACATATTTAACCAAAATTGAAAGCACACATACTAACTAAAATAATTCAACACATATTGGTCCCTCAGCAGCCGACCACTGTCGTCATCAGGGAAGATTGCCGGATTGTCCCAGTCCATGGCTGGTGGCACTCTGGGGGCCCTCTCCTTCCTCAGGCAGGCCACATTGTGGAGGACAGCACAAGCCACAGTAATATCACATGCCCTAACAGGGCTGACCCTTAATTTGTGAAGGCAGTGAAAGCGTGCCTTCAGGAGGCCAAAGGTCATTTCAACTCTGGCCCTGGTCCTGGCATGGGCATGGTTGTAGGCCTGCTGTGCTTCCTGGGGGTCTGTGAAAGGTGTCAGGAGAAAAGGCTGGCAGCCATACCCCCTGTCTCCCAGCAACACACCAGAGAATTCACCTGTCAACACAAAATCTCATCATTACTACCTCATAAACACAGTGATATTCTTGACACAGCCATGATGGTTATAAATAGGGGTTGTGTGGCTTACCTTGTGATAGGCACTGATAGATTTCAGAGGCCCGAAAGATTCTGGAGTCATGGACTGAGCCAGGCCATTTTGCCACAACATTGCTGATCACACAGTCAGCATTGCAGACCATCTGAAATCATAAGATGAGGAATATTACACCAATCAATGCACATCACTGGCAATGCAGAGTGTTCGTCAATGGACAATATCAAAAAGTTATGTTCACCTGAACATTAATGCTGTGAAAGGATTTCCTATTCACAAAATCGGCCTCATGGGCACCTGAGGGGGCTTTTATCCTTATGTGTGTGCAGTCCACTGCACCAATGACATTGGGGAAACCTGTCACACAAAGTAATGAGTATCCTACTATGTGTTAACAGTTGTCCTGTAATTTGTAGATCCTCTTACCTGCAATCCTATAGAACTCCTCTTTGATGTCACAGAGTCTTCTGTGGCCAGGGAAGGAGATGAAGACATCTGCTAATGCTTTGATAGCCAGACACACACTCCTTATTGTGCGGCAAATTGTGGCCTTGTTCTGCATCCCCCACTGAGTACAGGAAGGCTCCACTAGCAAAAAAGCGCAAGGCCACACAAACCATTTGCTCCACACTCAGTGCATGGCTCTGTGCAGTGCGGTGCTTAATCCTGGGACCCAGTAGTCTGCATAGATACCTGATGCCATCTGCAGAAAACCTGTATCTTTCATATAGATGGTCATCAGGGAAGGCCAGTGGGTCCAACCGGTCCCTGAAGACCCTTTCTCGCCTGAAGGCTCTCCTCAGCACAAGTGCTTCTTCATCCACCACATCTCGCACGAATGGGCATGCCATTGTCAGAGCAGAAAGGAACACACAATTTTGGGCCTTCATATAGGCTAGTGGCCACACCTGGTGCTGGGGGGGTGGGCAAAAGAGGGCGATGCCTTATAACGATGACTTGGTTGTACTGATTGCTGGGAAAATAAAAAAAACCTTAGAAAGATGCCACCGTCCTGTGTGCTCACAATAAGAGCTCATATGTCATGGCTCACTTGACTTTACGAGAATATACCAAATTTTTATTTTGAGCTGTGTCATCTTCTTGGAGCTGGGGGAGGAAAGAAAAATAATGATTAATACATTTGTGTTACAGTTAGCATACAGTGTACATTGAAGGCATATCTCACCTCCCTCTCAAGTTTTTTTATTTCAAGGTCCAGTTTCCTAATTGTCCTCTTTTTTATTTCGGACTCCAGTGCAAGATTTTCCATCTTTTTCTTCTTGTACTGAATGTCTATGTCTGCCAGTTCTATTTGGCGCCGGAGGTGGTTGCCATACAACTTTCTGATAGCTTGTGAGCTCTGTGAACACAATACAATTAGCGCAGCTGGAATTTGGCAGGATGTGGTGTCCTTTTATTAATACGCACTATGTTGCCAGGCTGGTTTTCCCACTGTATAGCATCTGGGTCCTGTAAAAGAAATTAGATTTTTTGATTTTGATGAGGACTCCTCACCATTGTAGAGTAAATAGTACTTTCACAGTCTTAACATGATACCTCATGCCTTCTGGAATCCAGAGAGATGGTCTCCTCCTCATCATCGTCTCCATCATGTGCTGTTGCTGCTGCACTGGGGCCTTCACCCTATCACATTTAATCGGATTCATATTGAAGCTAGTAGACAAGACATGCCAGGCCTACAGTATGCCTTTGATGGAGTACTCACTGGATCAGCATCGTCTGGTGCTTGTGCTGGTGGCTCTAACAGGAACACAGTGCTGCCAGACACTGCAAGGCAATAGGTAAACCAAAGTCAGACAGTCCAAATTGATTCAATATGAATGTGGTTGTATCCCATGTAGAGATGGAAGGACATACCTTGAATGAAGCGGGTGGCATCTTGGGAGGAACCTATGCTCGTCTCTTTCCCCCCAGGGATCCCCTCTAAGACGGGCCTGCCTTTATTTAGCTCCAAGGCCATGTCCTCTGCTGGGGTAAGGTCAGCCTTTGGTGACCCACCACCCGTGCCTTGTCTGTGGGTATTCTTTTTCACTGCTAAAACAGTACAGACAATGTGTGAGCAGGCACCTTCTGGGTACAATATATGCTTGTGCTTTGTTAAATATTAGTCAGGGACCATACCATTCTGCAGAATGTTCTTGTATTTGATTTTGACCTGCTGCCATGTCCGTTTTGGCCCGTTCATGTTTAATCTACACACACACACACACACACACACACACACACACACATTTAATGGAGTCACACTGCAAAAAATTACTTGGTATTTTTGTCTTGTTTTCAGTAAAAATATCAAAAAATTTATCATAGCTTTATACAGTGTGATGGAGTTACTTTACACAATTTCACTCATATCTGCAGTGCATTTCAATTAAAAATTTAACCGTTTCATAATTACAGTACAACTGCATTTTTGGAGATGTGAATTAAATATTTGAATTGTAATTGTGATGTTTCAGCGGAGCGGTGAGTGTGTAATTGTGCACTACTTACGCATTCAGGCGGTCTGCAATACTTTGCCACGCTTTTTCTCTTTGCTTTATCACTGTGGCGGTGTTGCCTTTCTTCTTAATTATATCTTTTACCTCCTCGTATGCCTCCATGAGGATTTGTGCTTCCGACGGGGAAAAGTACGCGGCTCTAGTTGCCATGGTAAATCAGTTAATCTGTGATCTGTGGCGGGGTCTATTTGAGTGAGCCGTGAGCGCGCACCTATCCAGGATTGGTTTCACCTGGCTTAATGAATCCGTGTCTGCTCATCCTGGCTTGGTCTTTGTGCAACCAATTAAGCCTGGACGCACATGTTTTGGCTTCATTGAGCTCAGCTGAGTCATTTATCCCGGATGTCTTAATTCTACTTTTGTGCAACAGGCCCCTGGTCCAGCATTGTAACCTAGGGGCATAACGCACTGTCCACCTTATACACCACACCATTACCTCCCCTGCTTCACAGGTTGAAGTATGTCTTCAATCTCAGTTGTCTTTCTCCTCTGTCAATAATCTGTGGTCTTAAGATAAAACCTGAACTGGAGATAGGATCAAGCCTGAGTCAGAGATCAGGCACAATATTATTGCATCTGGCAGTTATTGTTGACAGTGTGGCCAGGAAAAGAAACACAGCCACAAAGAAAGACAGTGAAGTACACTCTACAATAACCTGCAGTTATTTATGGTGGCTGTGAATTCACTGTGAGACCATTAGGCATCTGTGCACTGACACATTCTGTAGATGAGTTGGCTTCACCACTCCGTCAAGAGAGATACAGAGAGATAGAATGCACCAGTGGTAGAGGGATTGGGGGAGGTTTGCCATCCTCCAGTGTGGGAGCTGTCATACAGTACAGTGAGTTATTCAGTTACAAATCACATCTGCAGGTGTGGATAATAAGCCAGTTTTTACCACTGGATGAAATCATAACAGGGATTGTCAGAGATCACAGGAAGGAAGATCTTAAAAGCGGTCATCACAATCCATTTTGAAATATTTAGCCTTTTTCCTTCATCACAAATCTCATTAACAGCTGAAATAACAGACATGTTATATGGCAATGGGTGGAAATCATGGACAGATTTAACTCTGTGAAGGAATGAGGGCATCATTAATGGTCTTAAGTGTGGAAGGAGGCTATAATAAGAACCTAATGTGATTCTATACTGTTCCAATCAACGGGAGTCCTTGCACATCTCCATTTTCCTTGCCTCCATACTTCATTACAGTCCTTCACCTCCTTCCCTCTGTCAATTCCCACTGTATATTTAAATGCTGTTGCAAATAGAAGACAATCACTCAGATGTGCAGAAGAAGGCGAGGTAGATTGTATGCAGCTTCGGTAAAGTATTGTAATGCAGTCTTGGCCCTTCCTCCCTCCCCTTCTCTGTTTATTGTCCTCTCCTTTCCCTATCCCCACTTCACTCCCAGATCAGTGGCGCATGTCCACAGTGTTCTATAATGAAACTCTGCTATTTAATTACCAATGTTTACACAGGAATTCACCCAGGTATGGCATTCAAGACTATCAATAGAATCCTTTTTTCAATAGCTATGTTAGAGCAAGTACACCCACTCCTAATGTTGTTTTCATCTGCCTCCAAGCTAAATTTGTTTTGCCATTTTCCATCATTCATCCGACATAGCAAATTTCTTATGAGTTTATCATCTTTCTCTGTTTGCTAGTTCACTCATTGGCACTACCATCCCTCAACTCTGCCTGGCTTTGACAAAGAGGATTTGGAGATGGCTGTGTCCTGGAGAGAACATGTGTCTCCATTGCCATAGTCAAGGAAATTCAGAAGCTGTTTTGAATATCTTTGGTCCTGAGTCATGCAGCATCCACAGCACATGGAGGGGAATGACTACTTGCAATTGATGGTGGAAAAATCTATCTGGTCAAAAATTTAAATACAAGGTTTTTCCAGGACACCAACTTTATGCACAATGCTCATTTTAGGAGGAATGTGCTGAAATGGGCATTGTACATAAAGTTGGTGTCCTGGAAAAACCTTGTAGGAAAGCAGAAGGCTATAGGGAAGCAACAGTGCAGATATTTTTAAGATACATTGTTTTTCAACAGAGCTGAAGATGCAATATGGAGGGAGGATAACAAAATGACAGTCATGGCCATTGACAATACTACTCATAGATTTTGACCACAGATCTGCTGTTGATAAACGTTGTATGCAAACATTGCATATGTCATTTGCATTTGATAGCAAAGTTAAAATGTGCCAGAATCATAGCTATTGTCTGTAGCAGTTGCACCTGAGATAAATCAGAGAACCCCAAGGAGTTTAATGGCCTCCTCAAGTGCCAGAATTCACTCCTGAGGCAATGTTGAAAACACCTCCATAGCTTTTGATAGCATTGCACCCCAGGAAGAGTAGCTGCTGCCTTGGCAACAGCCAATGGGGATCCTAATAAAATACACACAAAAAATGCATTGGACAGGGTGTCAGGTGAACCTTACCAGTGCTACAGAACTTGAGACGCCGGGCTGATCATCTCACAATTATCCATCTGAATAGCTGGTGTCTCACACGTATTCTTCGCCCGCCTGGTCCTTCCCCATATTTTATTTATATGACATTTTTTGGGAAGCCAGGGGCCTCCCTTGAAGTAATCATATCTGAATTGGTTGGATTGGGGAAGCAATTGGGTGGCAACCTTACATTCACCTATCTAGTCACTTTTGATCTGTGATTACCTCAAGGAAACAAATTGTTTAAGCATTCATAGTTTTTTTAAGTATTTGAACAGGACCGTAGTGACCGATGTCCAGCCTTGAAACAAGCTGTCCACTGTAACCCTTTGTAAAGAATCCTTATAACATCTCTCTGATGTTTGAGCGTTCTCCTCAGTTAATTTGTCTTTATCAACGTTGTATCAGGTATCAAGGTAAAACCGAGATGCAGACCGTGTCAAGGTAACAATGTTTATTACAGCAACAGGGGCAAAGGTACAGGACGGCAAGCAGGCTTGGGGTCAGGGGCAGGCAGAGTAATCAGGCGGGTGGGTACAGGATCAGGACAGGCAAGGGTCAAAAACCAGGAGGACGAGAAAAGAGAGACTGGGGCAAAGCAGGAGCTGACACTAAAATGCTGGTTGGCTTGACAAAGACGAACTGGCAACAGACATACAGAGAACAAAGGTATAAATACACAGGGGATAATGGGGAAGATGGGTGACACCTGGAGGGGGGTGGAGACAATCACAAAGGCAGGTGAAACAGATCAGGGTGTGACAGTACAGTGACAACTAGAAGATACCAACATAAATTTAGTCCAATCAACGTAAGCTAAATATGATGTGGCTGTCCATGGTTCTGATTTCTGTGTGTGTGTGTGTGTAAGAGAGAGCGTGCGTGCACGTTCGTGCAAGTAGAAAAAACATGTTGACTCACCCTACTTGTAGAGGAACATCAATGCAGAACATCAATGCTTCTCTTTAATAACATCAATGACTCTCACTCTGTCATATAGTACACACTTTTATTTTTTGTTGTCCTAGGCTACCTGGCTAAAATGCTTGCTGGCTAGCCTAACTTCCTTTCATGGGCAGCGTTTGCTAGTTAGCATTAGTCTTCTACATCTAGCTACATATTGAACTTCCATCCTCACAGGCCAGGGGCGCAATGTATGAATTAATGGTTGGATCAGAATCACCATTATAATCATTGGCCAGTACGGAGAATTAAGTAAAAGGAAAGTCCAAATCCCAAGCTTCCCTTAACACTTTTTTTTTGTTGGTGAGCCAAGACCATTCACAGTTTAGCACTCAGTTTAGCTCAATGCTGATTGGCTATGATTTTACACTTTTTTTTTATCAAGGGAGGCCAAATGCTTGCTGGCTTCCATTACGTTCAATGCTACGGATGGCAACGATGTCAAACTCTTTGGGACCAGACAGCATCAGATACAGAGACAGAGGGGCGTGGTTTCGCTCGCTCGGATGCCTTCTCCAGTGAGATACATTCAGCCTCTTGTGAATTGAAGGAAAATTATGAGACACAAAGAGAAGAAAGATACATTATTTTAAGTATTTTTTTTTGTGGTAAATTTGGCGTCCATGAATACACGTCACTGGAACAACCGCTCAATTAAGTAAAACATCCTAAACAAAACAGTGAAAGCTGAATAATGTAAAGCTAAAAAATCTAATCAAATCAAATTTTATTGGTCTCACACAAACCCACTGTAGAATAAGTCTCAATATGTATTGCTATCCACACTTCGTATTCCTATTCCTATCTCGCCACATGTGAAACCGAGTGACTTGAGTCGTGAATGCCTGGAGACAATATCTATGTTGATTTTAGTCTATTCCTCATCCAATTGCTAGCCACAGAGTGTATCTGATGTTGTGAGTCTCCCATCATGGGTAGGGGAGACTGGGGGCAATTATATACTTGTTGGGTCTTACACTATTGCTCAGCGACCACTTGAACTTAGCCAGTAATTTCTTTGATATAGAAAACGTACATCTGTCTCCTAACCATTCATAACATTTATAGGTCTGTACATAAAACAGTCGGATCACAATTGTCAATAAACCAATAAACCAAATAAACTCACTTAATTCATAAACATTCATGTTTTGAAGTTGTCATATTATCATAGACATATGTAATGATTTTGCAAGACATGCACTACTGGTCAAAAGTTTTAGAACACCTACTCATTCAAGGGTTTTTCTTTATTTTTACTATTTTCTACATTGTATGTCTTCCCTATTATTCTACAAACTATGAAATAACACATGGAATCATGTAATAACCATAAAAGTGATAAACAAAGCAAAATATATTTTCAAAGTAGCAACCCTATGCCTTGATGACAGCTTTGCACACACTTGGCATTCTCTCAACCAGCTTCATTAGATAGTCACCTGGACTGCATTTCAATTAACAGGTGTGCCTTGTTAAGTTCATTTGTGGAATGTATTTCCTTCTTAATGCGTTTGAGCCAATCAGTTGTGTTGTGACAAGGTAAGGGTGGTATACAGAAGATAGCCCTATTTGGTAAAGACAAAGTCCATTTTATGGCAAGAACAGCTCAAATAAGCAAAGAGAAACGACAGTCCATCATTACTTTAAGACATGAAGGTCATTCAATACGGAAAATGTCAAGAACTTTTAAAGTTTCTTCAAGTGCAGTCGCAAAAACCATCAAGCTCTATGATGAAACTGGCTCTCATGAGGACCGCCACAGGAAGGCATGACGCAGAGTTACCTCTGCTGCAGAGGATAAGTTCATTAGAGTTACCAGCCTCAGAAACTGCAGCCCAAATAAATGCTTCACAGAGTTCAAGTAACAGACACATCTCAACACTGTTCAGAGGAGATTGTATGAATCAGGCCTTCATGGTCGAATTGCAGGCAAAGAAACCACTACTAAAGGACATCAATAATAAGAAGAGACTTGCTTGGGCCAAGAAACATGAGCAATGGACATTAGACCGGTGGAAAATTGTCCTTTGGTCTAGAGTCCAAATTGGAGATTTTTGGTTCAAACCGCCGTGTCTTTGTGAAACGTGGTGCGGGTGAACAGATGATCTCCGCGTGTGTATTTCCCACTGTAAAGCATGGAGGAGGAGGTGTTATGGTGTAGGGATGCTTTGCTGGTGACACTGTCAGTGATTAATTTAGAATTCAAGGCACACTTAACCAGCATGGCTACCACAGCATTCTGCAGCGATACGCCATCCCATCTGGTTTGGGCTTAGTGGGACTATCATTTGTTTTTCAACAGGGCAATGACCCAACACACCTCCAGGTTGTGTAAGGGCTATTTTACCAAGAAGGAGAGTGATGGAGTGCTGCATCAGATGACCTTGCATCCACAATCCCCTGACCTCAACCAAATTGAGATGTTTTGGGATGAGTTGGACCGCAGAGTGAAGGAACAGCAGCCAACAAGTGCTCAGCATATGTGGGAACTCCTTCAAGACTGTTGGAAAAGCATTCCAGGTGAAGCTGGTTGAGAGAATGCCAAGAATGTGCAAAGCTGTCATCAAGGCAAATGGTGGTTATTTGAAGAATTTCAAATATAAAATATATTTTGATTTGTTTAACACTTTTTTGGTTCCTACATGATTCCATGTGTGTTATTTCCTAGTTTTGATGTCTTCACTATTATTCTAGAATGTAGAAAATAGTCAAAAAGAAGATAAACCCTTGAATGAGTAAGTGTTCTAAAACTTTTGACTGGTAGTGTATAATAATTTTTATGTACGTAACCAATATTTACAGTAACACCCTTGTTTGTGAATGGCCATTTGGTTCCTCTCAAAAGCTTCTAGAATAGTCTGATCATATCGGTCTACAACCTATTTGGCCTTCTACAGGACCCCAACGCTATTTAAAGTTAGTAGTTGTATAATTAATGTAGAATTCATACAATCTTAAAGTTAAAATCACTTATTTTCATAATTTGGCTGCTTGACTCAGTGTCATTTTAACACTGCCTTACAATTGCCCCCAACCCAAGCCTAGCAGCCATGACAAAACCTCATGTGCCTAGCAAGAGACAATAATAGTGACATATGTCAATCATATCAATGTTTAGCCAACATATAGGGATGAATTTATGCTAGTTTAAATTCTTGGACAGAATAAAAAATATACTAACGGTGCTAAATATACTTTCAGCCCTAAAAGAAAAACAATTGCCCTTTCAAGCAGGGCAACCTAAATTGGCATGTACTGAGTGAGTTTCAATACTCTAGCTTGTTTCTTTTTGGAGAAATTCAAGGTATTACAATTTCCCCCTGTTACGATTGACCCCGGTCTTCCCTACTCCTCTCGTTAGTTTTGGTGCAAGTAATGCAATGTAATCAATGGTACACTGACAATTTGCGGATGATGTAGAATGTCACCCAGACAGAATTATTCGGCTATGTGTGGATCCAATTGCCTGCAAATGGGTTTAGTGGTCTGTCACCAGCAAATAGCAGGCATTAATATATCGGCCGAGAGAAAGGCCAGCCGACAACATTTTGTTGATATTTTAATTGTCCAGTCAGTGAACCTGAAAGCCCCTTTTCAAGCTGTCAGAGACTATGAGACATGGCATGGCAAAGCAGAGCTATTTTGACACAATATTTGTCTAGTTGTGATGCTACTCCTACACCCTGGTTGAAACAATCGAGCATTAAGCATTGATCATCAACTAGACATACTTGTTTTAAATAAGCAAGCTGCCATTTTGTTTTACTTGCTTTTAGCTATTCAGCCTTAGTTTATCTAGACTAGATGCTGGATGGAATTAAGAAGTAAACTTTCCATAGCAACTCTGTAAGAAGAATTTCAAAGAATAGAATAATAGATTGGCATAGAATTTCAACATAGCATTGCTACCATTATGTCTCATTAAAAGACGGGATGTATTGTCATGGTAATGGCGAGGGAGGTGTGAACAGGTCAGTTCTAATGGACTGGCATTAAACTAGCGACATTGGTCCGACCATATTATTATTGTCCCTAATCCTAAAGAGAGTAGACGGCAAGTAGACAGTTCATCAGAGTGATAATGAGCGTCAGGGATCCTACAATGAGGGAGGGTGGACATTTACTGAGACAGAGGAGAAATGTCAGGAACTTTATTTAGGCACATCATCGACAAGAGAGTGGGAGAAAGCAAGAGGGAGGGAGTGAAGCACACATAGAATAGAGGGAGAAGGTAGAGAGAGAAAAAGCAGAACATAAATATGAAGTGTCAAATAGGCTACATTGGGAAAGATCTGAAGAGTATGACAGGGGAAGAGTTTGCAAGATGGTGTCGACAGAGATGGTCACCTCACTTCGAGTCCTTAGGAAACTATGCAGTATTTCGTTTTTTTATGTGTTATGTCTTACGTTGTTAGCCCAGAAAATCTTAAGTGTTATTACATACAGTTGGGAAGAAATATTGGATATAAGAGCGACGTCAACTTACCAACATTACGATCAGGAATACGACATCACCGGGGACATTGGATCTAATCCCAGAGGCCGACCAAAAACAACGGCGCCACAGAAGAAGTAGACGGAGTAGCCTCCTGCTGTATGCTTCATAATTAACGACTCATGGTGTAATCATAACAACATACAGGAACTCAAGTCCTTTTGTTCACCTGACCTAGAATTCCTTACAATCAAATGCCGACCATATTATCTCCCAAGAGAATTCTCGTTGGTTATTGTCACAGCCGTGTATATCCCCCTTCAAGCAGATACCACGATGGCCCTCAAAGAACTTGTAGCGGTATTAATTAGAGAAGGGTAAAGAAGATTTAGTTCGGGCGCCAGGCAGGTATTAACCATGCCGAAAGAAAAATAGTAGAACAGCGAGAGTACCACTACCAGACCCACACACATCAGCAGAAGAGACTGCCTAGAGTGTAGCCTGTTGAGCAGATAGCCAGCGGAGAGAAAAAAGAATACACACCCTATAGATCCCACATCACAGCACAGTCCTTCCACAATTCTTGGTAACCCCACCAAGCATACCTCATATAATAATAATAATAATAATGGCAGAGCAAATAAACAGCAACTTCATACAATAAAGAATGAACCCAGTCATCACACAGAGGATTTGCAATAGTTTGTATTCTCTTCCAGGGGAGGAGTGCAGAGGGTATGAATGTGTGGTGTTCAAATACACACTAGTCCAGCTCCAATGAAACTTCAATGCATTTAGAAAAATAGTCGGTTGCAGTGTAAAGCACTGGACCATAGCGGGAAGGGAACAAGAGAGGGCTTAGCTGTGGTCTTGAGGGTGCAGGTGTACGGTCTGACTGTCCGATGGTGTGTTGGGTTGTAGTTGAACGCTTCGCAACAATGTTGCTACTAATCCATTTGATCCATAACCGTCGCGGTCCCACATGAGAACAACCACGTCGTCGAGCGATCACACCGAGGATTGATCCAAACACTGTACAACCACATACGCTGAAGACAAACAAAAAACCTCTGCAGCATAGCACACACAACCAAAACTGTCGCGCCACCCAAGAGCTCCTCCCCAAAGAGCTGAATGAGCTCTTTTATTTCCTCCTTCCTACTGCTCATGCGCTCTTAAAGTGGCAGCGCACGGTGAAGGCTCCGTGCAGGATTTCGCCACACTCCTCCCCCCATGAAAAAAAAGCCTGTAAAAACAGAGGATGCAGGCTTTGATAAGTTTTAATGTTCCTGCTATCCAAAACCAGGGAAGTCCTCATCAGAGTCCTCCACGAAGAGTTCCTGCAGGTGTTGCTTTTGCCTGCGATCCAGCTCTTCTGCCGTAGGGTAGCAGGGCTTTAGGTCAACAACATGCACCGTCCTGACATCTTCCCCAGTGTCCTCCAAACAGACCAAGTAGTTCACTGGTCCCAACTGCTGCACTACACGGTATGGGCCTTTCCATCTCGAAGCTAGCTTGGCCGTGAACTTCTTAGATGCCTTCGACAGATGATGTGAACGTACCCAGACACGAGACTGGGGTGGGAAACACACGTCTCGTCTATGTTTATCATAGTTTCTCAGCTGTCGTTGTTTGGCTTTGGTTTTGCTGGCCTCCACTCTGGCTAGCAAGGTGTGGTGGTGTTGTACGGCATCAAACGCTGGGCAGTCAGGTGAAACATTAGAACTTTGCAAGATTCTGTCCATCGGACCTTTTAGTGGTCTTCCCAGGTGGAGTTCAGCGGGAGTGACCCCAGAAGTCTCCTGCACGGCAGAGTTCAGTGTAAAGCGAAATTCAGGAAGATGCTGATCCCACCTTGTGTGCTGATCCCCCACGAATGAAGCAATCATCCCTTTCAGGGTACGGTTTACCCTCTCGGTCAGGTTGGTCTGAGGATGGTAGGCTGTGGTCAGCTTGGCAATTACACCCCAGTAGGTACAAAGCTCTTTGTATATTCCTGATATGAACTGCGGACCTCGGTCAGAGAGGATTTGGTCTGGAATTCCGAATCTGGTAAAGACCTCCCGTCGCAGAATTAGAGCAATGGCTGATGCAGTGGCTTTGCGGAGTGGAAACAACTCCACCCAGTGTGTGTAGTAGTCCACTACCACCAATAAAAATTCATTCTGGGTTCCCTGGCTGGGAGGAAAAGGTCCCATGAGGTCAATTCCCAACATTTCATTTGGATGGTTTACCACGGTCTGCTGCATTTTTCCAGCAGGTCTGCCAATGTCTGGTTTGTATTTCTGGCAGACTTCACACTGCTGTACAAACTTCCGGGTATCAACCCACATGCCTGGCCAGTAAACCACCTCTTGTAGTCTTCGATACGTCTTAAAAACTCCAAGATGGCCACTCATGGGGTTAGCATGATAAGCTTGGATTATCTGGTCACTCAATGTAGAGGGAATGAAGACGCGATAATGGGAGCTGTGTATTCCCTCTCCTCTTGGAGTTTTTCGATACACTTTATCCTGAATTATGCTATACTTATCATTGAAACGACTCTTTGAGTCTTCTTCAGACAGACTCTTGTGGATCGCCATGATGGCAGCATCTTTCTGCTGTGCTCTCCATACACTCTCATCATCCAGAGGAAAGGAATCATCCAGACACTTAGCGGTAGTGTAAGTGCTGCACAAGGGAGGACAAACATTGGCAGTCTCTGTAATCCGAGAAAGGGCATCTGGTACAACGTTCAGTTTTCCTTTGCGATACTCAATGATGAAGTCAAACTCCTGCAGTCGGATAGACCAGCGAATAAGACGGCTGTTGGTCGTGCCTGATGCCAGAACCCACTGCAGAGCAGCGTGGTCTGTGACAACGGTGAAGATCTTCGCCTCCAAGTAGTAGCTCCATTTCTCCAAAGCCCAGACCACAGCGAGGCACTCCCTTTCAGTCGTTGAATAATTCCTCTCGGCTGAATTAAGGGTGCGACTTGCATAGGCAAGAACTTCTTCTGTTCCAAGTCCTGTTTGTTGAGCCAAGACGGCTCCAAGTCCTGTTTGACTTGCATCCGTGTACACAATGAAATGAGCATTCAAGTTAGGATGTCCAAGCACTGGAGGAGTAATGAGACTGTTTTTGAGTGCTTCAAATGCACTTTGGCATGCAGAGGTCCATTGGAATTTCACACCCTTCTTCTTAAGGTGGTTGAGGGGTTCGGCGACCTTTGAAAAGTCAGGCACAAACCTGTGGTACCATCCAGCCATACCCAGAAAACGCTGAACAGCTTTGAGGGATGTGGGAATTGGGAATTCCTGCACGGCTGCAACTTTGGCTGGATCTGTATGGATACCTTCAGCATTAACCACATGACCAAGGAACTTGAGTTCTAGCAAACAGAACGACACTTCTTCAAGTTCAAGGTCAAACCTGCAGCCTTTAGTCTGTCGAAGACAGACTGTATGTCTTTCAGATGATCCGCGACAGAGGAAGAGTAGATTATGATGTCATCCAGATACACAAGACAATTTCTACCCCTCAGATCTCCCAGGACAGTCTCCATCAACCTATGGAAGGTTGCTGGAGCATTCTTCAAACCAAAAGGCATGACTTTGAAGGAGTACAAACCAGCAGGGGTGACAAAGGCAGTCTTGTCCTGACTAGCGGGATCCATTGCCACCTGCCAATAGCCACTGTTCAGATCCAGATGACTAAAGATAGATGCTCCTGCCAGAGATCCCAGTATGTCATTTATGTTTAGTAGAGGGTAGGCATCGCTTTCTGTTATGGCATTCGGCTTCCTGTAGTCCACACAGAATCGATATCCACCATCTTTCTTAGGAATCAGGACAACCGGAGAAGCCCATCCGGAAAAAGACGGTTCCACAATTCCATTCTCCAACATGCTTTTGAGCAGTTCATTGAGGATTGCCAGTTTGGCGGGGGACAACCTGTAGGGACGCTGCTTAATAGGGACATCATGCCGGGTATAGATTTTGTGTTTCAAGATGGTTGTACGGCCGAGTGTAAGAGTGCAGACCTCACTGTTCATCTCCAACATCTGGAAGAGCTTCCACCTTTCATCATCCGACAGACATGCCAGTGCCACTGCTTGTTTGATGTAGAAATCAGCATCAGGTTTGCTTTTGCTCTCGGATAGAAGGGGGGGTACGGCGGTAATCAGGGTGATAGTTGGGTTCTCCGACTTCACTGATGGAACATGTTTTTGTCTCTTTAGATTTTCTCGGTCTCTGACTTGACCTTGTCCGGACTCTGCATAATGTAGCAGGCTCCAGCCTGAAATCAGTGCATTACCAGGTTGAAATGGATGAGGCTGGGAATAGTCAGAGTGCAGCCGATAGGAGGGTTCAGACATCGAGATGGTCAGTCCACTGAAGAACAGGAAGTCTAGGCCAAGGACTGCAGCAAATGCAAGGCTTGAATCTGCAAGAATAGCCACAGGAAGTTTAATAGTCTCATCATGCAGTTGTATTATTATACTAATCCAGCCCAAAGGGGTGGTAGGTTCTCCATTGGCCAAGTACAATGGTCCCTCCCATGTTTGTAGCTCCTCATGAGGTAATGCCATGTTCTGCCACAGGGCCTCTTGCATCAGGGTGTAAGTTGCTCCTGTGTCAATTATGGCCTTCCCTCTCCAGTTCCTAACAGTCAGGGGCACCAATAGTTGTTGCGGAATAGGAATAAGACCGCTAGTTGTGATGTCTAAAGGCTTCATGGGCATTAAGACTGACCCAATGGTATGCAAGCCACCACGTCTGTCTAGACTGTCGGTCTTCTGTCCTTTCTGACCTTTCCGGAATCCTGACGCTGGACATAGAGCGGGCAAGCACCTGGAGGATGTTGGACTTTACACCTCCAACACATCACTGGACTTTTGTCTTGGCTCTTGGGTACAAATATCTGAGATGGTTTAGCCCCCAGAGAGCTATGGGTATACTGGGATGAGGGAACAGGGTTTTTAGTTTGAAGGTGGTGCTTCCAGTCCTTCTCAAACTGAGTCCCCAGACGCACCAGATCATCCACATTCTGCACACGTTCTCGAAGTTGACTAGCAAGGCGGGGAATCATGTTCTTGAGAATGAGTTTGACCATCTCCAGCTCAGTAATGTCAGCCTTCCATCTCCTACATAGAACTCGATAGGATAAGGCAAAGTCCCGTATTGGCTCTGCTTCCCCCTGGACTCTGTTACGAACACGTTCCGCCAGTTCATCCCCATAGTCCTCTGAGAGGAAGGCTGAGAGGAATATTTTTTGAAACTCCTCCCAGTTTTTCACATGTTCACAGGCGATCTCCCACCAGTCTCTTGCTGTACCATGGAGAACACGGCGGAGGGTGGCAAGAACCTCCCAGTCCGTAAGGGGCCGGATAGAAAGAAAATCATTACACTTAGATAAGAAAAACAGTGGATCAACATCATCTCCTGGGCTGCCAAAAGTTTTAAGTTCCTCGGCGTACTCATCATGGACAAACTGAAATGGTCCACCCACACAGACAGTGTGGTGAAGAAGGCGCATCGGCGCCTCTTCAACCTCAGGAGGCTGAAGAAATTTGGCACACATAAAACCTCACAAACATTTACAAATGCACAATTGAGAGCATCCTGTCGGACTGTATCACTGCCTGGTACGGCAACTGCACCGCCCTCAACCGCAAGGCTCTCCAGAGGGTGGTGCGGTCTGCACAACGCATCACCGGGGGCAAACTACCTTCCCTCCAGGACAACTACAGTACCCGATGTCACAGGAAGGCCAAAAAGATCATCAAGGACAACCACTGCCACTGTAATAAATGGATCACGAGTCACTTTAAATAATGACACTTTAATAATGTTTACATATCTTACATTATTCATCTCATATGTATATTCTGTATTTTATACCATCTATTGCATCTTGCTTATGCTGCTCTGTCATTGCTATTCCATATGTACATATTCTTATTCCATCACTTAAGATTTGTGTGTATTAGGTAGTTGTTGTGGAATTGTTAGATTACTTGTTAGATATTACTACACTGTAGAAACTAGAAGCACAAGCATTTCGCTACACTCACATTAACATCTGCTAACCATGTGTATGTGACCAATACAATTTGATTTGGTTTGATAGAGGCGAGATGATTACGAGGTAGCTGGAACAAACAAAGGGTAAGGAAATGGTCTGACAATACTACTGGTGAAGCAGTGTGTCAAGCATATTTGGCCTGTTAACTCTCCTGCGTCAACCTCTGTTTCAATGGCGAATCACAGAACTCTGGGACTCTTCCCCTCCATGGTTTGATGTGTGACACACTGAGAAAATACCTTTCAAATCGTGCATTCCAGTGACATGTTTTTGGGTTAACGATAAAAGATGTGTCCGCCGATGACAGGAATTGCAACATAGACTACATAGCTAAAGCTGTGGCTTAGCTGTCAGACTGGCCCTATCCCATTCGGGGAAATTGCTTTTTTCCCATTCTTTCACTGGAAAACAACTAGGTTGGGGGTCAGGTGGTGGGGGCTTTGCTATACATGAACAGACCACTGTGTCAGACAGATGAGGCTTCCCAGGGTTAGTAACCCGGACATTCAGGATCTGATGGAATCAATCCAGCTTTGGAGCTGTTGTGACCTACATTATATAAATCTGGGACATTGTGATAAAATGCTTGGTTCGTAGTCTGAGTCAGGCGCAGGACACAGGTTTGAGAAAAACACAAAAGTCTTTATTCAAAATATATTACAAAACCGGAATATCTCCAACAAGGAAACATAACGTATAGAGAAAACCCTCCAACACACACGGTAACACAAAACAATCACGGACAAAACAGAAAGGTAGACGAGAGGGTAAATAAGGAACATAATAAGGGAATAGAAAGCAGGTGTTAGTAATCAAGACAAAACAAAAGGAAAAAGGAAACATGGATCGGTGATGACTAGAAAGCCGGTCGACCGCCGAACGCCGCCCGAACAAGGAGAGGAGCCGACCTCAGCCGAAGTCGTGACAGACATGCTTGTTTTAGTGTGTTAATTGTAAAAACCTAACTGATACCATACACAAGTATGCATATGCAAGAATACAATTAGTTACTCAAAATGGCTCCGGTTGTTGGTAGGGGTAAATGAGGTGGATACCCTCCACCCTCCTTTAGCGTATTTCTGACAAGAACTTCCACAGGCTTTCTTTACCGAAGGTGAAGTGAAAGCCTGTGACAAAGACTACTAGAAGAGTTGTACACTATCTCCTGTAAGTGGTTTTGCCACAACTGATCTGTAAATATTGTGGAACATTTTGATCTGATTTAAAGTTCTGTTGTGCTACAACCATAAATGTGTGGTACAATGGTTAGAAGCTCCATTCAATGTGAATGAGGTCGAAGTCACCAGCCACCACTCATACACCATCCTTCTAAATTAAAGAGAGAAGGAATTCTGACCACTACTTTAATTATCTATCCATTGACATCGGGTACAAACATCATGTGTTAGGGCCAGAATCCCTCAGTCTAAGTTATCACGTTTCAGGAGAAGACCCAGATGCAGACAGTGTCGAAGTAACACAAGTTTATTACTAGAACAGGGGGCAGGCAAAACGACAGGTCAAGGGCAGGCAGAGGTCAGTATTCCAGATCAGAGTTCAAAAGGTACAGAACGGCAAGCAGTCTCGGGGTCAGGGCAGGCAGAGGTCAATAATCCAGGGCGGTGTAACAAGGTACAGAATGGCAGGCAGACTCAGGGCAGGCAGAATGGTCAAAACCGGGAAAATTAGAAAACAGGAACTAGAGAAAGTTAGGCGCATGGGGAAAACCGCTGGGAGGCTTGACGAACAAACCGAATTGCCACCAGACAATCGGAGAACACAGGTATAAATACACTGGGGATAATGGGGAAGATGGGCGACACCTGGAGTGGGGTGGAGACAAGCACAAAGACAGGTGAAACAGATCAGGGTGTGACACAAGTGAGTTATCCTGGGTGGGAATTCCTCTCTCCAAGATTATAACAACACTATCCCTTTTAAATGTCAGATTGGATGAGCAGGGGAATTGGAACTCCTATCATAGGCGAGGCATTGGACACATACTGTCCTTTGTCTAAAGGTCACCCAGAAACTGTAGGAAAGGGCTTAACTACTGTGTTCAGAAGGTAATTATAGTGTGTTGTTGTCATCTTCAGTTTAGCTTCTTGAGGAAGGCTGGACTCAGAAGCTTGAGGAAGGCAAGACTCAGAAGTTCTGAAATGGCATTTTTTGATAATGTGTTTTTTTATGCTAAATTGGGTATTCACCTCATGCTATATATTTTTGGAAGAGAAAACAAGATATATTGAATCATCAATCACATTATACAATAATAGCTTTCATCACATTTTAGTTATTTAACTTTCATGAATAAGTATAAGTAATATGAACAGTTAATTAATGATTATTTCATTAATTGCAAAAATGTGTAAACAATACAACTCAAGAATTTGTAAGGATTTGCAATGGCTTATTCATGAAATGTTACGTCCATCGTTAGAATGAGACCAAGGTGCAGCGTGGTAGGCGTACATGTTTCTTTTATTAAAAATGACACCAAAAAAGCACAAAATATAAACGAACGTAAAGTTCTGCAGGGCTAACAACAACTGTGCAAAAACAAGATCCCACAACTGAAGGTGGGAAAAAGGGCTGCCTAAGTATGATAGACAGCTGCCTCTGATTGGGAACCATACCCGGCCAACAAAGAAATATACAAACTAGAATGCCCACCCAAATCACACCCTGACCTAACCAAATAGAGAAATAAAAAGGCTCTCTAAGGTCAGGCGTGAGAGTACCCTGGCAGACCGCCGCTGGAGGTTCTGGACTGCAGACCGCCGCTGGAGGCTTTGGACTGAGGTCAGGGCGTGGGCGTGAAAGTTGACCGTAATGTTGTTATAGAGTATAACTGGATGCATTTATACTCTACATGCATCATGAATATGCAGCACTTTTTCAATGTCAACCTGAATGTGTGTGTGTGTTTGTGTGTGGTGTATGTGCATGAAGGATAGGGTTCCCAGGGTAACCGGTCCTGTGAAAACAGTGTGGAGATAAAATGTCTTTGATCTGAGAGCTGTGGCTGTCCGTTGTATGTTCTAAAAAGTAGAGTTCCCTAGCATACTGTATTGATTTCCCTCCCCTACTATGTATTGTTTTCAAAAGTTATTATAAGTGAAGGTAGGAGTGTGCCAACAGATGGAGCCTAATGACCTTGTGTATTTTTATACTCTTAAATTGAACGGCTGTCCTGTTTTTCTCAGATCAAATCAAAGGTGTTTAATGGAGATGGGTTCTTATTCCCTCGCTATAGGAAAGAAAATCTATAGGATCCAGAATATGACTTTGCAATCTAATTATTCAGATAGGCAAGAATAAAACAAACTTTTAGCACAGTCATTACACACAATCATTTGTATATGCAAACACACAGATCATAGGATACCCCATGGAGGACTGATATTGAAAGAAATAACTGCTATTGTGTGGCCGACAATTTGTCTACCGGTAACACCACCATCTTTCAGTGCATATCTGCATGAGATCGAATCCCGTACTTTGGCACAAACGTTCTCCTCAAAAATACAAAAGATTGGAAGTTCCTACTCTTTAAACTCTGCCATTCTACCTTGATACAGAATGTATCATTTCAAACACACCACATGGCCCACTGTATTGCCCCTATAATGCTTCGTTAATCAATGCCAGGTCCCAGAACTATCTGCAGGATTTATCTGAGAGACACAGGCATCTGGCATCTATGACTTGAGAAATATTTCCCAATCCCGAAACGTTCAAGGAAAATTCAAATCTCAAATTCAAATCTATGTCAACAAGGAGACAAGCACTTTTAATCACAGTCTGACTCCGGGTGGTGCTGACTGCCACCTCAAAGGGGTTTGACATCAAGCTGGAGGCCCTGTCTAAGTGTCACAGCTTAGATTACCTGTCTAGAATACAATGCTGCCCTAAGAATACCTGTGTTCAAAGAGAGAGCTTCTGTCTTGACTATCGATTATCTCTTGAAGACAGCCCTCCTGCAGTTTCTTGTGCAGCAACATTCCTGTAGCTTTGCCACCTCCAAATGTCAGTTCCCCTCCTTGGATAAGTTACCCATACACTTTTTTTTACTCGTTCTATAGATATAATCAGTCTGGCTTTGTGCTATTTGTTAATATTGTCACGTTCCTGACCTGTTTTCTGTTTATTTTGTATGTGTTAGTCGGTCAGGGCGTGAGTTTGGGTGGGCAGTCTATGTTATGTGTTTCTATGTTGGTTAATGGGTGACCTGATATGGTTCTCAATTAGAGGCAGGTGGTTTACGTTTCCTCTGATTGAGAGCCATATTAAGGTAGGTGGTTTCACATTGTTTGTTGTGGGTGGTTGTCTCCTGTGTCTGTGTATGTTGCGCCACACGGGACTGTTTCGGTTTGTTTGTTTGTTCGTTTGTGAAGTCATTTTTCCTGTTCGTGCGTTCTTCGTTATATTGTAAGTTCTTACGTCCAGGTCTGTCTACATCGGTTTTGTTATTTTGTTTATATTCAAGTATAGTTCGTTTTTCGTCTTGTCTAATAAATCATTATGTCATTTCACAACGCTGCGCTTTGGTCAAATCCCTGCTCCTCCTCTTCGGATGAAGAGGAGGAGGAAATTCGTTACGAATATTCCATACATGCTGTGTCCTTACCACACTAAACTACAGATCTTCTCACCACTTTTGGTTGTAAGTAAATGGCAGCAAAAGACAATCCCCCAGTAAATGTTGGCTTGTGTTCTCCTCTTTCACAAGGTTTTTGATACCCTTTGGATAACCTTCTGTAGAGAAGAATTTCGTCTATACACTAGAAGGTACTATGTCAGCATGGTTTACAGAGCCGGTTCAGTGTGAAACAGGGAACCTGAGGTGTTAAGAGGAATATAGATAGAAATGCAGCGCCTCCAGCTGTGAAAGAACAATAAATAAGTGTCTTCTAAGCTTTAAGGTGCTAAGTGCCTCCATGCTCCCACAGCGCCGCTCCCACAGAGCAATGGGGTAAAGTACTTAAGTTGTTTTTTGGGGTATCTGTACTTTACTTTACTATTTATATTTTTGACTACTTTTACTTCACTACATTCCAAAATAATGTAATTTTTACTCCATACGTTTTCCCTGACACCCAAAAGTACTTACATTTTGAATGCTTAGCAGGACTGGAAAATTGTCCAATGCACACACTTATCAAGAGAACATCCTTGGTCATCCCTACTGGCTCTGATCTGGCAGACTCAATAAGCACAAATGCTTCGTTTGGAAATTATGTCTGAGTGTTGGAGAGTCCCCTTGGCTATCCTTAAAAAAAAAGTATTTTTAAATGGTGCCCTCTGATTTGCCTAATATAAGGGATTTGAAATTATTTATACTTTACATTTACTTTTGATACTTAAGTATATTTTAGCAATTACATTTACTTTTGGTACATAAACATATTTATAACCAAATACTCTAACTTTTACTCAAGTAGTATTTTACTGGGTGACTTTCACTTTTACTTTAGTAATTTCTTTACTCTTTACTTTTACTCAAGTATGACAATTGGGTTATTTTTCAACCACTGCCACAGAGCCCCTGCCACAGAGCCCCTGCCACAGAGCCCCTGCCACAGAGCCCCTGCCACAGAGCCACTCCCACAGAGCCCCTGCCACAGAGCCACTCCCACAGAGCCCCTGCCACAGAGCCACTCCCACAGAGCCACTCCCACAGAGCCACTCCCACAGAGCCACTCCCACAGAGCCCCTGCCACAGAGCCACTCCCACAGAGCCCCTGCCACTGAACAACGGCTGGATAGAACAGAGAGGAAGGTCACGGTGACTGCTCAACACAGCTGGACCATACCAGGCCATAAACTGAACGGCTCAATGTCCCAACAAGGCAGGAAACTGAACACGGCTCAATGTCCCAACAAGGCAGGAAACTGAACACGGCTCAATGTCCCAACAAGGCAGGAAACTGAACACAGCTCAATGTCCCAACAAGGCAGGAAACTGAACACAGCTCAATGTCCCAACAAGGCAGGAAACTGAACACAGCTCAATGTCCCAACAAGGCAGGAAACTGAACACAGCTCAATGTCCCAACAAGGCAGGAAACTGAACACAGCTCAATGTCCCAACAAGGCAGGAAACTGAACACAGCTCAATGTCCCAACAAGGCAGGAAACTGAAAACAGCTTGGTCTTTAAAGCCAGAAACTGAATAGAGCTTGCTTGGTCTTACAAATCAAATTTTATTTGTCACATGCTTCGTAAACAACAGGTGTAGACTAACAGTGAAATTCTTACTTACGGGTCATTTTCCAACAATGCAGAGTTAAGATAAAGATACAAAATAGACATGTAAAGTGTCACAAGGAATAAATACACAGTGAATGACTAATAACAATAACGAGTAAAAGTAACATAGCTATATACAGGGAGTACCAGTCCTGAGTCAATATGCAATGGTACGAGGTAATTAAGGTAGCTATGTACATATAGGTAGGGGCAGTGGCGTGCCGTGGGCCTGGGGCCTGGGCCTTCAGTGAGGTACTACACAGTCCCACCCGAATTAATCCATCTCTTATTACCATCATTATGATGCCATGGCTCTAGACACTATACATTTAGACAGAAACGCAGTATAACCGTTGCGTCACCTTGAAATTGACAAAAATTCACATTTTTGGGTAAACAGTGTTTCCCCAAAAACATGACACAATCAATGAGTCTTTTCAATATTTCCCTATTTTTCTTCACCTTTTCATTGTGCAGCTCCGTTGCCCTACGCGCTTGCTCGTTGAGCTATAGATCCACTCGGGTGTCCCCAAAAGTTTTCAAAAGCACCATTGCTTGTAAGTGCCCAGCCGTACTTTGGTGTCTCGTTGCTGCCTTGGTTAGACAACTCAAGTTTGCAAAGCCAGTGTGGCTCCAAACACCAAATCGATCACTTGCAAATAATAGGCATTCCCAGCAGTACAGTTTGCAGTGCTTCTCGGAGCCTGTGAGCCATTGATAGCGCTCGTAGTTGCAACTTTGAAAGTGGCGAACGAACCCCTTTCCCGCCTGTGACAGGCTTTGTAGCGTCGGCGTCGGGCGACCTCTCTTTTCTTGAAAAGTTTGTCTCTAAGAATGGCGTTATAATTATATCCTCGACCAAATCGATATCTTCTCCTCCTTCCGCCATTGTGGGTTGAAAAAACAGCTTAGTAGTACGCAAATTAATTTGTTTATCAAATTCAGTTTCCTAGTTTTGAGGTTCTGCATAGACCTGCCCATAGGACCTTCCTCTCAATATTGGTAATCCAATCAAAAGACGTGCACGCACTACGCCTGCTAGCTGGCTCCTGTGTAACACTGGAGTCAGCCAGCAGGCGTACAATAGCCAACTCTAAAGCTGATTGGTTGACACTAAATGTTCATTTCCATTCACTTTAAGCTACAAGCGCCCGCACTGTTGATTCTGAAGGCCTGAGGGCAGAGTTTAGAACCCTGGCAACACATGATGGCTGAATATGATTGGATAAAAGATCTAACATAAAGACCAGCCCTCCAAATCTCAACCTGGGGCTGGAAGCAGTGCAACCAAGAGGAAAGCTATGAAATTAAGAGTATAACTCTTACTCTGGGGAATAATTTAATACATATTTGTGGGAAAATATATTTAAAAAAAAATTATATTCTGATGATGTTTAGGCCAGCAGAGAAGGCCTTGCTGGCCCTGATGGCCCACCACTGGGTAGGGGTAAAGTGACTAGGCAAGAGGATAGATAATAGACAGTAGCAGCAGCATGAGTACGGGGTGAGTCAGTGAGTGGTAGGGGTGAGTGTGAGTGTGTGTGTGTGTTGGGATGTCAGTGTAAGTACGTGTGAGTGTATGGGTAGAGTCCAGTGTGTGCGCATCGAGTCAGTGCAAGAGAGTTAGTTTTTTAAAAACGGTCAACGCAGGTAGTCAGCTATTTGATTAGCTATTTAGCAGTCTTGTTTAGTACTTATGGCTTGGGAGTAGAAGCTGTTCAGGGTCCTTTTGGTTCCAGACTTGGTGCACTGGTACCGCTTGCTGTGTGGTAGCAAAGAGAACAGTCTATGCTTGGGTGGCTGGAGTCTTTGACAATTTGTTCGGCCTTCCTCTGACACCACCTGGGGTAAAGGTCCTAGATGGCAGGGAGCTCGGCCCTAATGATGTACTGGGCCTTGTGGTCAGGTGCCTTGCAGTTACCGTACCAAGCGGTGATGCATCCAGTCAAGATGCTCTCAATGGTGCAGCGGTATAACCTTTTGAGGATCTGTGGGCACATGCCAAATCTGAGGTTCCCTCTTCACAACTGTGTGGGTGTGTGTGGACCATGTTAATTCCTTAGTGATGTGGACAACGAATGTCATTGAAATTCTTACACAGGGACACTCGAAGTCAATCTTTAATGAATCATTATTTATTGTCAGCGCGCTGGAGAGGTTCCAAAAAACTTAATGCACCATAGTGAATGTCTGTCAGAAGCTCTGCTGGGGCAGTCCCAAAAGTTGTCTTATATATGGCTGTACACAGACAAGTTGTATTTGCATGATTTAGCATAATCAATTCATCATTACCGTTTGTTTCATTATTGTGACCGACCAATACTGGTTCATAACATACCTCACAAGGTTTCTCCTCTAAGTTGAGACCTTGAAACTGAGATATATTTTCTTAACAAAACTAGGTCTGGGCGTACAGACAATTATTCTATGTTTTTAACCTTTATTTAACTAGGCAAGTCAGTTAAGAACAAATTATTATTTACAATGATGGCCTATCAGGGAACAGTGGGTTAATTGCCATGTTCAGAACGACAGATTTTTAGCTTCACAGCTCAGGGATTCAATCCAGCAATCTTTCGGTTACTGGCCCAATGCTCTAACCACTAGGCTACCTGCCACCCCATCAAATTGCAGCTACTAATAGTGAGGATTTGTTCAGTCAGTCACCTGCATGAACACAGAAATTGGTTTATAGAAGAAAAAAACAGACATAGAAATTGGTAAATAGAAAAGCAGAAGTAAAAAATGTCCATCAGACAAGGAACTTGACGCTCTTGACCCGCTCCACTACAGCCCCATCAATGTGGATGGGGGCGTGATCACCCCTCCATTTCTTGTGGTACACAATCAGATCCTTTGTCTTGCTTACATTGAGGGAGAGGTTGTTGTCCTGTCAACACACTGCCAGGTCTCTGACCTCCTCCCTATTGGCTGCCTCATCGTTGTTGTTGATCAGTCCTACCACCGTCGTGTCATCTGCAAACTTGATGATTGTGTTGGAGTCATGCGCGGCCACTTAGTCGTTGGTGAACAGGGAGTACAGGAAAGGACTAAGCACACAACCCTGCGGGACCCCCGTGTTGATGGTCAGCAAGGCATATGTGTTGTTGCCTACCTCACTGCTTGGGGGGCAGCCCGTCAGGAAGTCCAGGATCCAGTTGCAGAGGGAGGTGCTTAGTCCCAGGGTCTTGAGCTTGGTGATGACCTTGGAGTGGACTATGGTGTTGAATGCTGAGCTGCAGTCAATGAAAAGCATTCTTACATAGGTATTCATTTTGCCCAGGTGGGTGAGGGCAGTGTGGAGTACAATAGAGATTGCATCATCTCTGGATCTGTTGGGGCGGTTTGCAAATTGGAGTGGGTCCAGGGTATCTAGGATGATGGTGTTGATGTTAGCCATGACCAGCCGTTCAAAGCACTTCATGGCTACAGACGTGAGTGCTACAGGGTGATAGTAATTTAGACAGGTTACCTTGGCATTCTTGGGCACAGGGACTATGGTGGTCTGCTTGAAACATGTAATTATTACAGACTGGGTCAGGGAGAGGTTGAAAATGTCAGTGAGGACACTTGCCAGCTGACACTTACAGCCGTAAAAAGCCAGAAACTGAACACAGCTCAATGTCATGACAGATGAAAAATTATGTGGCGCAACACGTCCTGAGGGTTCGAGGGATGAAGAGAATATAAAAAAAGACTAGCTGACATTAAGACAACGTGAACTCAGTGCGCCCACAATGACATCTCAGCCGTTATGAGGCGTGTATCTGGAAATGCGTTTGTCACTTATTCTTTTCCCCGGACACTTTCACTTGTGTCAAGTCTCTCATCAATCCAATATTGTTCCATTGTGCCCAGCCATGGTCCCCCTAAGGAGAATTTCCCCATTGCAATTCAACATTGCTCAATGACATTACACTAGCTCATCTGAGAATATGAAGCTATTACGCCCTGCATATTCCCAATGAAATGTGCCATAGAAAATACTCTTTACAGAGCTTTATAGTGTAGGTTCTTTGAGGACACATTTTCCAGCAGGACCAGCTGTTAAAAAAGGTGTATTTTTATTATATACATTCATACACTCGATTGTCCCCGTAGAATAACTCTTTTTGGTTCCAGGTAAAACCCTTTTGGGTTCCAAAACTGTTCTACTTGGAACCAAAAGGTTCTACCTGGAACCAAAAAGGGTTCTTCAAAGGTTTCTCCTATGGGGACAGCCAAAGAACCCTTTTAGGTTCTAGATAGCACCCTTTTTTCCTAAGAGTGTAAGTAACAGTCACTGAACATATGCACATATGGGTTGCTTATTAAATGTGCAACCTGAGACAGATAGCAAAAATCTGCATTCACACAGGCAGCCCAATTATTGACAAAAGAGCTGATCTGACTGGTCAATTAATGGAAAAATATCATGAGGCTGACTGTGTAAACGCAGCCTTCGTGACTAAATATACAATAATATCGGCACACACCGATTCTTAAAGGCACAGCAGATGTCTTAAAAACATGTTGCAGGGAGGTGAGTCATTGTATTCTTTATACTGATTTCCATTAAGACCTCCTGTGCCTTAACACTTAACAACAACATCATGTACAACATTACATGTTCTTGTCATCCTCATCATCTTCAACATAACGATAATCAGTGATATTTATATTGACAATTCCCCCACGTGTTTCTATAATGGCTGCAATAGATGGCTCTGCATTTGGTCACACTTTATTTTGATAGTTTAGATGGTCTATCTGTAGATGCTCTACAGATGGTCATACTATCAACACACTATCTGTTGATAAGCAACTGCTTGCTAAGGTTACGGTTATGGTTAGGATAAGGGTTAGGTTTAGCGGTAAGGTTAGAGTTAGTAGATAGTTGAAATGTTACTGATCGTCTATAGAGAGGTGGTCACAAACCTTTTCTGAGTCAAGATCTCTTTCTGAGTCAAAATGCAAGATATACGGCTCAGATATATCTTTTTACATTACTTTAAAAAACTATTAAAAACGGGGCAGAGCTAGCATGTTGGAGTGAACGGCGGTGTGTGAGAGGCTCCTGCAACTTTTTTGCGAAATAATCTAACTTAACCTACTTTATGATACTTTTTACAACAAACGTTTCTTTCTAATACAACATTGTAACTTTCTGTGTAAAAATGCCGAGTAATAAGCGACCAAAGGACAATAAATCCACATCGGAGGCCTACTCCACACCAAACAACGAGACAGACATGGCGGAAGGCACAGGCAACAACGTGACACTTACAGAACTTACCCGGGCTTTGGGAGAACTACGTGTTGCTTTAGCTGAGGATCTTAAGGCTACTATTGCTGAACTGGACACCAAAATCGAGAGCACCATTCGAACGGTCGCTTCGCAGGGCCAGAGTATTGTGGACCTTGAGAAAGCTTCTGAATTCAACGCTGGTAGGATCGACGAGTTAGAGAAGCTATGCTCGTCACTGCAGGATAGGGTGCAGAGGCTTTCTGTGAAAGTGGTCGACCTGGAGGGCCGTTCCAGACGTAATAACCTTCGCGTTGTTGGTCTGGCAGAGGGGGTTGAGGCGGGATCTCGCCCCTCCGACTTCTTCGCCAAGCTATTGAAGGATGCAATGGGATCGGATGTTTTGGCTTCGGACCCCCACCTGGACCGTGCACATCGCGCCCTTGTCCCAGTGCCTGGACCGGGCCAACGTCCTCGCCCAGTAATCATCTGTTGTCACAGTTTCAAGACCAAGGATCTTATCCTGCGCGAGGCCCGAATGAGGGGCAACCTGTTACATAAAGGGCACCCCTTCCGTGTCTATGATGATTATGCGCCCGATGTGGCTAAGCACCGCAGCGACTACAGAGATGTCATGACCAAACTCTACAAACTCCATCTTCGCCCAGCCTTGCTCTTCCCTCCAAGACTAAGAATTACCCCGCCTTCCGGTGAGAAGATTTGGTTCTCCTCGGTTTTGGACGCAGAGAAGTTTATCCGGGAACATACGCCAATCCCCCGTACAGGTTAGAGTGCCTTGTCATTGTGTGTTAGGGTCTGCTCATGGAATCGAATCCGTACTATACCATAACGGGTGAAACCGTATTGAACGGTCTCAACAAGGGCTACCGAACATGTAAGATGCTGTGGAGGGCGGTCAGAGCTCTCAGTTAAAGTCACTTTCATTCTGGCTGTGTTCAGAGCGATGCCTATTTGGGATGCCTTCCAGGTTTGATCATTGAAACTTTCGGATGAATATACTTATATTCCCCCATTTTTTTGTTTTGTTTCGTTATTTATTTTTCAATTCTTACATTTATTGTTATTACAATACCATTTATTTATTGCTTGCAGGGGACTGGGGGTGATGGTTGGGAAGGGGCAGACACAGACACCTGGATAGCAAGTTGATGTTTTGTGCCGTTCTGCCTTTGTTTTAGCCGAGTGCCGCTCTCCCGATTAGATCCCCACCAGCCCTCTGTAGTGTCTGTGTAGGTGTGCGTACATATAATTATTATTATTATTTGTACTTTATAATTATTTTCTCTTGCATTTTACTTATGTATGTGTATATTTTAAATTAGTGTAGATTATTATTCTGGGGCATGAATGTTTGTGTATGTATATGTATGTATGTGTATATGTGCATATGTATATATGTGTGTGTGTATATGTATATATTTTTTAAAAATATATATACTTTTATATGTATTTTTTGGGTGTGTGTGTGTATGTGTGTATGTATGTATGGGTGTGTGTGTGTATATGTATATATTTTTTTTAAATATACTTTTATATGTATTTTTTGGGTGTGTGTGTGTATGTGTGTGTGTGTGTATGTGTATGTGTATATATATATATATGTGTGTGTATGTATGTGTATGTATATGTGTATATATATAACCTTTCTATTTATTTCTTTTCTGATTGGGGGGTACGTTTAATTTAGAAAAATTCTTGTTTCCGATCTAACCCACAATATGTAAATGTACTGCTGTCTATGTCGGTTGCGGATGGTTCATGTTTAGACCGGCATTGCTTAGCAATATAATCTTGTGATGCTATATCTTGCTTATCTCAGGGATAGATAGACCCAAGATGACGCTTAAGTGCGCAATATGTTTAAGTTGCAACTTATTCTCTTTAGGTTTATTAGATGCTAATTGAACACTTTAATCGCGGGAGCCTCCTCAGTTCACATGTTAGTAGAAGTTCTAGGATAGTGAGAGGTGAACGTATAGTTGGGATTTTATTTTTGTTTTACCTCTTGTTCGAGGTCGCGCCGTGCTTTTTTGGCATCGGCCAGACAATGTGTTTATTATTTTTCTTTTTCTATTTTATTCTCTCCTATTTGTGTATTCCTGTTAAAGGTGGGTTGATCGGGGGTAAATAGTGGGGAAAGTAGGGGAACAGGGTGGGAAGTAAAGGTGCTTGCAGGGGGGGAGGGGCTGGTTGGATACTGCTCGGGTGTAGCTGCTACATATGCTGATCGTGATGGTTTGGTGCGCTTTCTTACCTTTTTATTGAGTTACATGTTATGCAGGCCACCATAGGAACTACAAATGAGAGGGGGGCGGGGCTCACATTCACTTCCTGGAATGTCAAGGGTTTAAACGAACCAATTAAGAGAGGCAAGGTCCTAGCCCACTTGAAAGCACTCTCGTCTGATATTATATTTTTGCAAGAAACCCATCTGAAAAATAATTCTCATAGCAGACTTAAATGTAGGTGGGTGGGGCAAGTGTATCACTCTAACTTCTCTGCCAAAACGAGAGGCACAGCGATTCTGGTACGGAAAGGAATTCCCTTTCTACATAAAACCACTATTGTGGATAAAGAGGGTCGTTATGTGATCGTAATAGGAGAGATCCACTCTACTTCTGTAACTCTACTAAATATCTATGGGCCAAACATTGATAACCCCTCTTTTTTCAAAAGAGTCCTTGCCCTGATTCCAGATATCTCCCATACTAACCTGGTCATTGGAGGGGACCTTAACTGTGTGCTAGACTAATATTTGGACAGATCCTCTACCCGGCGAACCCCCACCTCCTATTCAAGTGAATTCTTGAATACCTACATAAAGAATTCTAACTTATTTGATATATGGAGGATCACTAACCCTACGGGTAGGGAATACTCCTTTTACTCTCATGTTCACAATGTTTATACTCGAATTGACTACTTTTTGGTTGATGCTAAACTACTCCCCTATACCTGTAATGTGAGGTATCATGATATTATAATCTCGGACCACAGTCCACTCACCTTCTCCCTGAGATTGGGTGACATCGTACCAAACGAGAGGGTCTGGAGGTTGAATCCTCAGCTCCTCACAGAACCAACATTCTGTGAACATCTTAAAGACCAAATTACATTTTTCTTTGATACCAACGACAACACAGAGACTTCCCCAGCATTATTGTGGGAAACACTTAAGGCTTATTTGAGAAGCTGTATCATCTCCTATCAGACTGCCAGGAGTAGGCAAAACAGGGGAAAATTGGTAGAACTGGAGGGACAAATTCACTTACCGGATAGGGAGAATGCTAGACATCCATCTATGGAGAAACATAAAAAAATTACCTCTTTAAAATTTGAATATAATCAGATTCTCTCAGCTAAAATGGCTAAATCTTTTCTCTACGCCAAGCAAAAATATTTTGAGTTTGGTGACAAACCACACAAATTACTCGCCAGACAACTTCGAAAAAATGTGAGTGACCGAATGATTCACAAAGTTAAATCTGCATCTGGGGAATTACTCTCTTCCCCCAAAGACATCAATGACAGATTCCGTCAGTTTTATGAGACTCTATATACATAGATCCTAACCCCTTAATTATGCAAAACTTTTTGGAGGACTGTAATCTTCCTGCCCTGAACCAGGAAGATTCTAACTTCCTGAATAAGGAAATATCTCTTGAAGAAATTCGAGAAACAATTAAATCTCTAAAGAGTGGCAAGACCCCGGGCCCAGATGGATACCCTAGTGAATTCTATAAAACATTCAGCAACATGCTCTCTCCCTACCTGCACAAAATGTTGGTTCAGGCCAAGGAGGATGGAGCTCTCCCATCTACTTTGGATGAAGCATTCATTACAGTTATACATAAGAAGGGTAAAGATCCGGAAGAGGTAGGGTCATACAGACCAATATCCCTCCTTAATACAGACCAAAAGATTTTAGCAAAAACCCTGGCTAACAGGCTTAGCACTTTAATTGGCAAATTGGTCCATTCGGACCAGACCGGCTTTATCCCGAACAGAAACTCATTCTTCAATCTCAGGCGCCTCTTCAACATTATGTATTCTCAGAGGTTACCAAACGTGGACTTTGCCGTTACATCTCTTGACGCCGAGAAGGCTTTTGACCAAGTTGAGTGGTCCTATCTATTCAAAGTCCTACAGAAATTTTATATTGGAGATGGGTTCATAAATTGGATCCAGCTTTTATATAGGAACCCCTGTGCGAGAATACTCACTAACCAATCATTGTCGCCCCGATTTAACCTTTACAGAGGGATAAGGCAGGGTTGTGCTCTGTCGCCTATGCTCTTCGCCCTAATCATTGAACCTCTCGCTCAGGCGATTAGATCTGATGCAGCAATACACGGCTATAATCCTAAAGATACTCTAAATAAGATTTCCCTATACGCAGATGACATTCTCCTCTATGTAACAGAACCCCAAGCTAGTATTCCAGCTATTCTTGATGTGATTAATTTGTTTGGTACCTTCTCGGGATACAGAATAAATTGGAACAAGAGTGAATTAATGCCCATACGGTTACAAAACACCTCCTGGCTAGAACATCTTCCAGTTAAGTTATCTTCAGAACAATTTACCTATCTAGGAATTGTAGTTACCAAACAATACTCCTTACTATTTAAAGAGAATTTCCCCTCTCTGATGCAAAAACTCAAGACAAACATACAATTTTGGAGAACTCTCCCAATTTCTCTGCTCGGAAGAATTAATGCCATTAAAATGGTCTTCCTCCCACAACTGCAAAAAAAAAAAATAAGAATAAATAAATAAATAAATAAAAAGCGGCCCACGCTTGGATTGCGTCCTACCTGACAGGTCGCTCCTACCAGGTGGCGTGGCGAGAATCTGTCTCCGCACCACGTGCTCTCACCACTGGTGTCCCCCAGGGCTCTGTTCTAGGCCCTCTCCTATTCTCGCTATACACCAAGTCACTTGGCTCTGTCATATCCTCACATGGTCTCTCCTATCATTGCTATGCAGACGACACACAATTAATCTTCTCCTTTCCCCCCTCTGATAACCAGGTGGTGAATCGCATCTCTGCATGTCTGGCAGACATATCAGTGTGGATGACGGATCACCACCTCAAGCTGAACCTCGGCAAGACGGAGCTGCTCTTCCTCCCGGGGAAGGACTGCCCGTTCCATGATCTCGCCATCACGGTTGACAACTCCATTGTGTCCTCCTCCCAGAGTGCTAAGAACCTTGGCGTGATCCTGGACAACACCCTGTCGTTCTCAACTAACATCAAGGCGGTGACCCGTTCCTGTAGGTTCATGCTCTACAACATTCGCAGAGTACGACCCTGCCTCACGCAGGAAGCGGCGCAGGTCCTAATCCAGGCACTTGTCATCTCCCGTCTGGATTACTGCAACTCGCTGTTGGCTGGGCTCCCTGCCTGTGCCATTAAACCCCTACAACTCATCCAGAACGCCGCAGCCCGTCTGGTGTTCAACTTTCCCAAGTTCTCTCACGTCACCCCGCTCCTCCGCTCTCTCCACTGGCTTCCAGTTGAAGCTCGCATCCGCTACAAGACCATGGTGCTTGCCTACGGAGCTGTGAGGGGAACGGCACCTCCGTACCTTCAGGCTCTGATCAGGCCCTACACCCAAACAAGGGCACTGCGTTCATCCACCTCTGGCCTGCTCGCCTCCCTACCTCTGAGGAAGTACAGTTCCCGCTCAGCCCAGTCAAAACTGTTCGCTGCTCTGGCACCCCAATGGTGGAACAAACTCCCTCACGACGCCAGGTCAGCGGAGTCAATCACCACCTTCCGGAGACACCTGAAACCCCACCTCTTTAAGGAATACCTAGGATAGGATAAAGTAATCCTTCTAACCCCCCCCCCCCTTAAAAGAGTTAGATGCACTATTGTAAAGTGGTTGTTCCACTGGATATCATAAGGTGAATGCACCAATTTGTAAGTCGCTCTGGATAAGAGCGTCTGCTAAATGACTTAAATGTAAATGTAATGTAACTGCTCTACCTATACCAGAACATCCCAGTATTCATACCTAAATCCTTTCATAAACAACTGGACTCAATTATCAATCCTTTCATCTGGGATTATAAAACACACAGGATAGGTAAAAAACACCTCTGCAAATCCAAAATGGAAGGAGGATTGTCTCTCCCAGATTTTATATTTTATTACTGGGCCGCTAACCTCCGCGCTGTTACGTTTTTGCTGGATGACGCACGTCCCTCACCCAGCTGGCTTAGTATGGAGCGGGAGGAGTGTCACCCCTTCTCTATTGGTGCTGTGATTTTGTCGCCTGTCAATCTGGAGAGGTCACTTTATCGTAACAATCCTATTATACATAGCACAGTCCGAATCTGGAAGCAAATTAAAACCCACTTTGAGCTTAGACCATTGTCATTCATGCTCCCTGTTGCCAGGAACCCCTCCTTTTCCCCCTCTAACCTTGATAACACCTTTGAGCAATGGGGAGAGTTGGGGATAAGTACCATAGGGGATTTATATATAGAAGGGACCTTTGCTTCCTTTGAGTTGCTGAGGGAAACTTATAATCTTCCTAGAAGTAACTTTTTCAGATACCTACAAATCAGAGACTATGTTAGAAAACACCTCCCAACATTTGGGAACGCTAAGCCTTCCATGTTTGACGGATGCATAAAGACATCCCCCACCTCAGACAAACTGATATCTCGTTTATATGATGCTTTTCAATCTGTTAGCACACCTTCTACAGATGCCATTAAGGCAAAATGGGAGGAAGAACTAGGGACTGACATTTCGGTGGCAGACTGGGAAGATAGCTTGGAGTATATCCACACCTGCTCCATTAACTCCAGACATCGTCTCATACAATTCAAGGTATTACACAGATTACACTATTCCAAAACCAAACTGCATAGGATATTTCCTGATACATCCCCTATGTGTGATAAATGTCAGGCTGCACAGGGTACACTACTCCACTGTTTTGCCCTATGCTCTAGCTTGTATGGTTACTGGTGTGGAATTTGTAGGATCCTCTCTGAAGTTCTGGAGACTTCAATTGACCCAGACCCGCTTCTAATAATCCTGGGAGTGTCTGATTCCCTAAACGGATTAACCAACCCTCAAAAACAACTCATCTCTTACAGCACAGGTGTCAAACTCATTCCACGGGGGGCCGAGTGTCTGTGGGTTTTCGCTCCTCCCTTGTACTTGATTGATGAATTAACATCACTAATTAGTTAGGAACTCCCCACACCTGGTTGTCTAGGGCTTTATTGAAAGGAAAAACCAAAAACCTGCAGACACTAGGCCCTCCGTGGAATGAGTTTGACACCCCTGTCTTACAGTCTCATTTCGGCAAAAAAACTAATCTTGTTGTTTTGGAAAAAGAGGGAAGCGCCCACTACCAAATTATGACTCAGCGAATTGGCAAACACTGTACACTTAGAAAGAATTAGATATATTCTGAACAATAAATTATCAACATTTGATCAAATCTGGCAGCCTTTCCTCTCTTACTTGGACCATTCGGCGCTGTGAATTTGTACTTTTTAACGCACTCTCAATTGTAATATTTTAATCCACCTTTGGGCAGCATGTGCTGGCACCGCCACCCGAGCAGTCGGGAGGGGAATAAGGGGAAGGGATTAGGGGGGGGAAGAAGTGGGGGAGGGATAAAGGGGGGGAATAAGTGGGGGGTGACACCTACCCTCTTTCTTTCTACCTGTCCTTATTCTGTATGTCTTGTTTTGTAATATTTGTTTTGTACCCAGAACTCTGGGTCTTTTTGTTTCTGTCTGCTCTTTTATGTTTAGATAAGAATTGTATACCTGTCTTATACCTATACACCATTCTTGTGTGTGCTCAATAAAAAATATTTGAACGAAAAAACTATTAAAAACAGCACTGTAGCAATGACGTTTGTGCAGTAGGCTACAGGCCCAATACATTATCACCACATATTGGCTTTACTTGAATTGCCCTGCCAATGCATTGCTGTTCTTCTCAGACCATTTTGAGGTAGGCTATATGATCACACCGGTAATAGACAGTACTGGAAAAAGTATCCAATTGTCAAACTTGAGTAAAAGTAAAGATACCTTAATATAAAATGGCTCAAGTAAAAGTGAAAGTCACCCATTAAAATACTACTTGAGTAAAAGTCTGAAAGTATTATGTTTTAAAAATACTTAAGTATCAAAAGTAAATGTTATTGCTAAAATATACATACGTATCAAAAGTAAAAGTATAAATAATTTCAAATTCCTTACATTAAGCAAACCAGACGGCACCATTTTCTTGTTATTTTAATGTATGGATAGCCAGTGGCTAACCTTTGAAGAACCCTTTTTGGTTCCAGGTAGAACCTTTTGGTTCCAAGTAGAACAGTTTTGGGTTCCATGTAGAAACCTTTCCACAGAGGGTTCTACATGGAACCCAAAAGGGTTTTACCTGGAACCAAAAATAGTTATTCTACGGGGACAATCGAGTGTATGAATGTATATAATAAAAATACACCTTTTTTAACAGCTGGTCCTGCTGGAAAATGTGTCCTCAAAAAACCTACCCTTTTAAAGCTCTGTAAAGAGTATTTTCTATGGCACATTTCATTGGTAATATGCAGGGCGTAATAGCTTCATATTCTCAGATGAGCTAGTGTAATGTCATTGAGCAATGTTGAATTGCAATGGGGAAATTCTCCTTCGGGGGACCATGGCTGGGCACAATGGAACAATATTGGATTGATGAGAGACTTGACACAAGTGAAAGTGTCCGGGGAAAAGAATAAGTGACAAACGCATTTCCAGATACACGCCTCATAACGGCTGAGATGTCATTGTGGGCGCACTGAGTTCACGTTGTCTTAATGTCAGCTAGTCTTTTTTTATGTTCTCTTCATCCCTCGAACCCTCAGGACGTGTTGCGCCACATAATTTTTCAGCTGTCATGACATTGAGCGGTGTTCAGTTTCTGGCTTTTTACGGCTGTAAGTGTCAGCTGGCAAGTGTCCTCACTGACATTTTCAACCTCTCCCTGACCCAGTCTGTAATAATTACATGTTTCAAGCAGACCACCATAGTCCCTGTGCCCAAGAACGCCAAGATAACCTGTCTAAATTACTATCACCCTGTAGCACTCACGTCTGTAGCCATGAAATGCTTTGAACGGCTGGTCATGGCTAACATCAACACCATCATCCTAGATACCCTGGACCCACTCCAATTTGCAAACCGCCCCAACAGATGCAGAGATGACGCAATCTCTATTGCACTACACACTGCCCTCACCCACCTGGACAAAATGAATAACTATATGAGAATGCTTTTCATTGACTGCAGCTCAGCATTCAACACCATAGTCCACTCCAAGCTCATCACCAAGCTCAAGACCCTGGGACTAAGCACCTCCCTCTGCAACTGGATCCTGGACTTCCTGACGGGCTGCCCCCCAAGCAGTGAGGTAGGCAACAACACATCTGGCATGCTGACCATCAACACGGGGGTCCCGCAGGGTTGTCTATCCTCCTACACTGCTGCTGGCCCTGCCGGGTCATATTGACATTCCATTCATGTTGGCAGCATTCCTGTTTGCAGCGTGCAGTTCGGCTACTGAAGACCAACATATTTCTGGAGTTACTTCCTACTTTAAGGCAATGAGGAAAAGCAAGATACATTGTGCAGTAGCTGGCTGCAAGGCAACAAATGCTTCTTTGCACTGTCTTGCATCCGAACAATCACTTTGTCTGATTTGGTCAGAGAAGTTCATGTCACACAGTGATGCCAACTTAGCAATTTCTTAGCTAGATTTAGCAACTTTTCAGACTACCCTGGCAACTTCTTTTTCAAACAGCACCTAGCAACAAATTTAGCTACTTTAAATAATTTATTTTGAACTTTTAGCAACTTTTGAAAAGTGACTCAAATGCAAAAATTCACGCATTTTCCTTCTAAATGACACAAAAACGATTTTATCTGTCACACACTCAGTCACAACACACGTGCCTGGCTGCAAAAGTGCAATGTGAGTGACGTCAGCAGCAGGCGCTCAGTTCGTGCACAGGCAACAACAGGCCAGCATTGTTGGCTGACTGCAGTAGTAGTTCGACGAGCCAAACCCAATGGATATAGTTGGTCACGAATGTTTGATCTTGAACAGAACTTACAACATCAATCAACATGTCTCAATCAAAATTGTACAGCCAGAAGTACAGAAAATAGTGGGAGTCTGTGCCTGAACAAATGTCAAATCATATTTTTTGCCGAGATGGCCAGTCAATTTGAGTAACGTTATTGTGTATTCTACATAACGACTCAGTTTTACGTTATCACGCAATGACATCACAACGTCATTTAGCAACTTTTACCAACAAATCAACCTACCTCTAGCAACGTACCCTGAAAATTAGTTGGCAACACTGATGTCACATTGGACTGCATTGGGAAAAAATAAAAAATACAAAGAGATACACACATACTGAATGTGGATTTGCTAGCAGCTTGGTCCTCCATCCCATCAACCTTGTAACGTAAACTCACTCACATTTGTACATCGCCTTGGTCCGTACATCGCCTTGGTCAATACCATTGTAAAGCACAATTTCTCCCCTTTCCAACAGAATCAATTAAATGACCCCCACGCTGCCCGTTTCTGCATAATTCAACAAGGCAATGAGCTCCGTCGGGTCTTTAAAAAAATGGCGGGTGGGGAAGCGAAACTAATGCGTGATAGTGAGAAGGAGAGATGTTGTGTGGGAAAATTGCTTTTTTTCACTCGATCTGTCCAACTTATCACCTTATCGCCTCTTAAATGTAAATAAAACACTATAAAGAGTTTATATAATGTGTCATTACATACCTATTTGAATGTTTATGTCGAATTTGAATCGGGTTTTTAAGGCGGTGATAAAGTGATATTAGAAGTTAACAGCGGCTTTGAGGTATCCCCCTTACCCCCGTCACTGTCCATTTCTTGTTTTTAAACGATGAGAGAAGTGCTACACCTGGTGGAGAGAGATTGTAAGACAGAAATAGTTGCTTTATGCGTGCTGTACGTTACGACATGACACGTCACGATGTAACGGAGGGTCAGTTTTTTCAACTTTTCTCCAATACTATAGAGCCATTACCATGTCGATCAACGCTTTAATAGAAACGTAGTTCACACCCGATTTTGAAGTCAACACAGTCGCTACAGTCCCATTAGTTTTCTTTGTAGCCTCGTTTGAATGTTGCGGTTGCGCACATTTGTACGGAATGGGGTGAGTTTACGTTACCCGTTACCCGGCAGTGGCGGCAACTATTCAAGAAGTAAGTGTCTGGATAGTTATTATTTTATTAAGTAAAGAACATGCTATTCAAGGGTTCCACGTTTTGTTTCAAATGTTCTTTTGAAGATTGATGCCTGACTGAAAGTTGTAACGTTACTCTCAATTGGCGCTGATGAAGATTTTTTCCAAAAGCGTGGCTTGGAAACACGAGGCATATAATTAATAGGAAAACTTTTTGTCATCATTGTTATGTCGCAAGATTGACTTTCGATGTGGCATAACGTTAGCTAGCTAGCTAAAATTGAGGGGACTGCACCAGATTTAACTAGCTAACATTAGCAATGCTAACTTGGCTAGCTAATGGCAACATTGTCATCAAATGTGATGATATAATGATTGCATAGTTTTTTACTACTAATTATTTTAGCAATGTCATTATATTTCCTGGTCACCATAGTGTAATTTAGGCAAAAACAGTAATTGGCTAGCTATGTTTTAGCAGCAGCAGCAGCATCATCAATGTCGCATTGAAAACCTAATTTACAGTTGGAGTCACTTAGTTATAACTATTTATGCAATTAACCAACTTATAAATATAGAATGGGTGTCTGCCCAACCCTCTTGGACAGCCAAATCTGGATGGCCCATTTTTTCCAATCTTTAAAATTGACTAAATAACCATTTTTATTTCACCACATTCTGAAAGTCAAAAGATGTTGCAAATTATGTTAAGGATATGAAAGTGATTTAGATGTATTGAATGTCATTGTATTTGTCCATTTCTTTCTGCAGACAAGGCACTAAATCCACACTCAAAGTTGTCAAGTCTCTCTCTCCCCCGCACGCATGCAACCTTGGCAACATCCTGGATTCCACCCTCTCCTTCAACGCCCACATCTGACAGACTGTCAAAACCTAATTCGTCCACCTCCGCAACATCTCCAGAGTCAGGTCCTCCCCCTCCCGTCCTGGCCCTAAAACCCAAATTCATGTATTCATCTCCTCCCAACTAGACTACTGTAACTCACTACTCTCTGGCATCAACACAAGCTCCTTCCATAAACTCCAAATGGTTCAAAACTCTACAGCCCGACTTCTCACCGACACAAACTCCTGGCAGTACATCACCCCTATCCTATTACTTTTTTCAGAGAGTGTTAAAGTGGTTAAACCATGCCCTACAACTGATTTAGTAGGAATTATCAATGAGTAGGGGCTATGTCTATCTGTTTGACTGAATTATTATTCAAAGACACATTTGTAGTGTGTCGGGGCAGTGGCACCAAACATCCTCCTGGAGATCCATTCTCCGGTAGATTCCTCCAAAAATGTATTGCTAAGTGTAATTGTGTGTGTGCAATACTGCAACTTTTCCACTTTTCCTCTCAGGGTATGACATTATAATATCGTAGTTGTGTATAGTAATGTCAGTGTTCGAGAAAGCTGGTGATGACAATGCAAATAAAACCACTTATTTTTTGTACTTAATTCCATAGATGACTACTCTGTTGCTGCACTATACTTCCTATCCGATTATGTTTAGCTAACACGCTCTTACTTTCACCATGAACTGTTTTCCTCTCACAGCCTTCCAGACCTTGAGCACATGTTTATTATGTTATGTAAATAACTGACAAGAGAATTTATGAAGAATAACAACCTTTCATTGCAGTCTGGTTTCTTTATTTACCTTCATCAGAAAACATTCCAAAATGTGTAATTCAAGAGTGTTTACTCATTAGAAAAATGTAAATAAGTTATAGACTTTGTAATGATACTGAAGTGTATTTTGCAAAATGATGAAACCAGCTAGAACTCCAGCCTGAGCTTTCATAAGTCATATGATCTATCATAGTGGTTATACATTTAATTCTTGCATTCTACAGCCGTACTATTCTTTAGGAATTATATCACAAATAAACATACCTCTAATGAGATATATAGTTAGGGTATATTATTATTATTATTATTAGCTATGTTTCTTCTGGCTGGTAGGCTAGTAGCTACTAATCCAATCACAAGCCAGTTCTTCATTTTAGCTAATACCTAATGACAAATACTCTTGAATTTGTCTATTTGAGCATTTTATTTAGTAGTCATAAAAAAAACATTAAAATCAAAAAGACAAGACACAAGCTAAATTAAGTAGGCTACCATGGTCCATTTTGGTTGACTGACTGTCTGCAGCTTGAACAACAGTCAACAGACTAGCTTGACTTTGGTAGCTAGCAATCTAGCTAACATTATCTGAGGAGACACTATAGTGGCCTGAACATACGATGACTGCTAAAGTAGGCAAATAATAATTTGGAAACAACTTTGCCATCATTAACAGGTCCTACGCTATTACTCCAAGATCGGTGTACAAGCTGACGCGTTTTCCTCTACAGCAGTGTCTCATGCTGAAGTTGTCAAGAGAATAAACTGCTCTAACGTTACAGGCCTCAACAATATCCCTGCCAGGTTTTTAAATGGTGCTGAACTTAATGCCCCCTGTGTCACCCATTTAATCAATATCTCTATTGAGAAGGGTGGAATCCCCACGGATAAAACAGACACTGGTAACTATAGACCTGTATCTATTTTTAGCATGCTGTCTAAAGTGATGGAAAAAGTAATTTATGAATAGATAGAGGAATATGCTAGCAAGAATAATACTTTATATGCTCTACAGTCTGGTTTTAGAAAGTCCCACTCCACTGACATGTCTATTATTTTTAATTGACTTTGCCAGAAAATCATTCTTGAAGTTGACAGGGAACATTTCTGTGGAATGTTAATGCTGGATCTGCAGAAGGCGTTTGACACGGTTGATCATAGTATCATGCTCTACAGGTAAATAACCATTGGTTTTAACAGCAGGGCCATTGACTGATAGACCAAATGGTGGATGTAAATCAAAAACATTCTAGTGCGACGGGGATTAGCTGTAGGGTCCCACAGCGGAGCATGCTCGGCCCACTTCTCTTCCTACTGTATATTAACGATATGAAATCAGCCTGCTTTCGTCATTTGTTTTTGAATGCGGATGACTCCGCTCTACTGGTGTCCCATGAGCACAAAGCCTCAGTAGAAGAGATCTTTAGTGCAGAGATATCCAATATCACTAAATGGCTTTCATCATTTTCACAATTTCAGTGTTATTTCAACCTCATAGTGTGGATATCATCAAAACAAATCAAGAAGATCCAACCTCATTGCGGAGAAGAAACTAACGTCTGTGGGCGTGGCGTAGGGTAAGGAGTCTGGGTAGCCAGGCAAACAACACTGTAATGAGGAACATATGAATTTATGGTTGGATCAGAATCACCATTATAATCATTGGCCAGAACGGAGAATGAAGTAAACCCACAAGTCCAAATCCCTATCTCCATCCATTACTAATTTAGGAAAGGGACAATTTTATCTAACTAGCTGGCCACTGGAGGACAACACAACAAAATGCACAACGAGTTTCTGTCAGTGACGTATGCTCTCAATGCGATGTGATAGGAGTGAAGCCAAATCCAAACTGGCTTCCCTTGACACTTTTTGTTTGTGCGCCAGGACCATTCACAGTTTAGCTCACTCAGTTTAGCTCAACACTTGATTTTTTTATCAAGGGAGGCCAAATGCTCGCTGGCTTCCCTTGCATTCAATGCTGCGGGCGGCACAATGTCATATTCTTTTGGACCAGACAGCATCCGATAGATGGCCTACACATACAGAGACAGAGTGGCACTGTTTCGCTTTCTGATGAGATACATCAGATAACACAGAGAGACGAAAGATAAATTATTTAATGTTTTTAATTGAAAAAATGAAAATATTTGGGCCTGGCTTCCCTTGGCCTGGCTTCCCTTGGCATCAATGAATTCACGCCAATGGGCCTGAGAGGATGGAAATTCAATATATAACTAGATGTAGAAGGATAATGTTAACTAGTTAACGTTGCCCATGAAAGGAAGTTAGGCTAGCGAGCAAGCTTTTTAGCCAGGTAGCCTTGGGACAACAAAAATGAAAGCGTGTACCATATGACAGAGTGATAGACTGTTTCTTTAACATGAAAGAGAGGTGGATGGCATTAGCATTTCTCTACAAGTAGGGTGAGTCAACGTGTTTTTCTACTTGCAAACACACACACACACACACACACACACACACACAGCAATCAGAACCATGGACAGCCACATCATATTTAGCTTATGTTGATTGGACTAAATAGTTAAATTTCATTTGTCACTATTAGACTAAGCACATGTGATTTGATTATGTTGAAATGTTGAAGTTGAAATGGTGCTGGAATAGTGGAGGTTGTTTAGTGGTCAGAAAATGTTGGAAACATTAACTTGCTTGACCATGATGAAGGTCATGTAACTGTTTGTTACATGCAATATGCTTTGTTGACTTCACCTGACAGAGGTTGCTCTCCGGTTTTGTGATGAAGCAAAGGTGTGGTTGAATTTATTCAGCCACTGTGTCTTCTTATTGTCTCGGCCTTAGGCCTATATATCACGGTGTCAAGGCATATGAACTAACAGGTTATAGAGCAAACAGCCCAATTATCACAACACAACGGTTGTAATATGGCTTGTTTCTGGCTTGGCTTCCTCAGGGATTTTACCCACGCAACGCTACTGGTAAAATAGCGTTCAGCTAGCCGTGGTTTCTGATGTTAGATGATTTCATTAAAGTATGATTAAGGCTGGATTAGGAGTATAAACAGGAGGTCCTTCCAGAGCCTTCACATTATATTAATCTTCCATTTTGCTCTAATCTAATTCCACCAGTGAAGGCTGCTGAGGGGAAGACAGCTCATAATAATGGCTGGAATGGAATATAATGGCTGGAATGGAGTGAATGAAATGGTATCAAACACATGAAAACTATGTGTTTGATACCATTCCATTTACTCCATTCCAGCCATTATTATGAGTTGTTCTCCCCTCAGTAGCATCCACTGAACTCCGCAAATTGGAACCACGAATCCGTGGAGAAGAGCGAATAAGGCCGCATTTCACCAGGGGAAGCGAAAAAAACTATAAATGCAAATTAGGAGGGATGTGATGTTTATTCAGGTCACTCTTCGTCACGCCGACACCCCATAGGAGTTGTGTTGGTGATAGTTGTGTCAGTGGGTGGGAGCAGTGAAGGTCGGTGGGTGATAAGTTCTGCTGCCCATTGTCTCACACAGTGATGGGTGGCTGTGGCGAGGGCAAGACCCTTGGAGATAAGGATGCCACTTACTGTCCTGGGTTGATTCAACTGGATGGCCACGGTGAGACCGGTTTCATCCGTTGCTGTGTAGGATGCTTCCTAACTATTGTGTCAAAAACAAGCCTATAGTGATTCCTGTGATTTATGGTACTAAAGCACTCAATCCGAAACACACACACAAAAACGCACACGCATACACAAAACACACACACATACTGTACACACCAACTCACACACACATGCATTATATTTTTGGCAAGAGAGATTAAATAATGATTTATATCTCCTTAGAACTGGGAAAGCACATCAGAGCCACCCAGCGTGTAATGGCGTGTCCCTCTGTAAGATTGACAGAGAGAGAACGAGACAGAAAGCTGTAACGTTCCATTGCTTTCTCTCTAACTTCCACCCTCACCCCTTCATTCCCTCTTTGTACAGGCACAGACACACACGGTAAAAAATGAATTAAAACATCATCCAAAGCGCCAGTTCTGATCTCCAACTCAGCAGCTCGAGATCCACAGAGTAGGGACTGCGAACATTCAGGCAGCTGCATAGATATTATAGAAACTGTAGTCTACTGCGCCCAGTAAAATTGTGTTTGAGAGCATTTTTAAGCTCTCTAAATGGTTAAATGAGTAAGAAATAGATGTCATTGTTGGAATAGTTTGTTAGTGGGCAACAAAAAATGTCCCTAATGTGGACAGTTTGTGTTACTACCTTACAACCTCGCATTTCACGTCATACAATTGAGTGAAATTAGACATCATTTTTACCTCAGATTGGTGGTGATAATATAAAAGTTTATATATAAATTGATTGCTTTAAACAGATTCATATCTTTGATTTGGTACCGTTGTTTTAATCATACCGTCGCAGGACTTATAAAAGCAACTAGCCACAAACAAATACACGGATTTGACCGTCAAGCTATCACTCAAGGAAGAGACACCCTTGTCACTATTTAGACCTACCCTACGAGAGATGATTTGTTAAAATTATCCAGTCAAAAAAAGTGTTATTTCCTTTTTCTTACTGGCCATCTACCACAAACATTGTCCCAGAAGGAGATTAGTTAGTATACCCAAGTTCGTTGTGGTTTGTGTTTTAGAAGAGGGCAAATAGCACATGTAATAGCAGTAAATTGTCCCAGTTCCATTGATTTCCCTACAATATTGATGTGAATCATTAGTCTGCACAGCTATTGATTATAGTAGAACAAACTAATCCATTTCAGTCTGGGGTGACTGCCTGCTAAATATTGATTCGTGAGCAGTTTAAGGTACTAATTTAGCAAAAAAGCAGTAATCTGAACACAAGTGCAAATTCATCTGAACACCGGCTGCATCACATCCGGCCGTGATTGGGAGTCCCATAGGGCGGCGCACAATTGGCCCAGCATGGTCCGGGGTTGGTCGGGGTAGGCCGTCATTGTAAATAAGAATTTGTTCTTAATTGACTTGCCTAGTTAAATAAAGGTTGAATAAAAGTGTGACACGAGTATATAGGCAGTACTTTTTATGTATTGGTCTTCAACATATCACAATTTATGTCAGCATATTGATAATACATTTGGTCATTTAAAATATGTGTTTTATCAAAAATACATCACAACAGGAAGCAGCAGCAGTATCATTTTCAACTTGTGTTTTAGGAATATAAATGGTACTTTTAACATTATTTTTCAACTTGATTCTACCTTATCAGGTAACAACTACTGAATGAACCCAAAAACATGTTGTGATTTATTGATTTTGATGATATTAGTGAAATCGGGAAAATGTGTTTGTCTTGGTTAGCCAGAGGGTATTCTGATGCAGATAATGTTTGGTTACACTTCATTTTAAGGCAGTAGTTCTCAATCCTGGTCCTGGGGACCCAAAGGGGTGCACATTTTAGTTTTTGCCCTAGCACTACACACCTGATTTAAATCATCAAAGCCTGATGATGAGTTGATGATTTGAATCAGGTGTGTAGTACTAGCACAAAAACAAAATGTGCACCCCTTTGGGTCCCCAGGACCAGGATTGAGAACCACAAGGGGTCTTATTACAGTGTAATTACACATGTAATGACACTGTAGCACGTATTGTAGTTGGTTGTAATAACTCATAGTTACACTGTAATAACAACATGTAACTAGTGGAAATTTCCATCTGTAAATACAGAGGTTGTTACAAGTGTTTAGTTTATTCTCAGCTGCATTTGATACAGTAATAACTGTCACAAAATGTCATCTCTTGTGGACTGATGCGCTGGGTGTTTGATATTACAAAGGCTGGAGGCTCAATAGGTTTTAATTACCTACCCGTGAATGCGCACTCAAAATCTCCACTCAATGTTGTTGCTAGTACTTTCCCCCAAAAAGTGTACCATCTGGGTTAACTTGATTGAGTTTACAAAAACAGATCAAATATAGGTCAACCTCACTGACTGGGGTCTACCATATGGGTGTCATCGCAGATTATAATAATACAAAAATAACTTCTAATTAATGTGTACATTACCCATTATGACAACCTGAACCTCCTTGCAATCCAAGTGAAAGGATAAACACACTAGTACACAAGAGAGTACATGCAATATCTGCATAAGTACAATGTAAGTACTCAGTGTTACACAGGATTTAGATAGTTGTAAAGAAGTGTATGTTGAGGGGCACTTACTTGTAACTAATGTGTACTTATATAGTACATTACCCATCCTGACAACCTGGCATTTATTTTAAGGCTTCCGGAAGCAACATCCAAGTGAGAATATAAACACACTAGTGCACAGACTACATGTAATATCTGCATAAGTACAATGTAATTACTAGGTGCAACACAGGATTTAAAATGAAGAGTATCTTGAGGTGTACTTACTTGTAATTATTGTGGACCTACAAAGTACATTACCCATTCTGACAATCTAATCTTCAGCTTCTGAAAGTGCCATCCTGGTGAGAAAAATAAACACAGTAATACACCACAGAGTACATGTCTATAATATTTGAATAAGTACAAGGTTATCGCTAGTTGTTACACAGGATTTAGCTATTTAAAGTGAATTGTAATTTAATTACTTATTACTCATTACCAAGTATTGAGGCGGCAGGTAGCCTAGTGGTTAGAGCGTTTGGCCAGTAACTGGAAGGTTGCTGGATTGAATCCCTGAGCTGACAAGGTAAAGATCTGCCGTTCTGCCCCTGAGCAAGGCAGTTAACTGTTTCCCGGGTGCCGACGACGTGGATGTCAATTAAGGCAGCATGATGTATGATGCAAACCTATTATTTTAACTGTTTGTAGGCTACTAAGGCCCACGACTAAGTGCTGCACCACAGTTTGATGAATATTGTGGGGGGAAACAGAAAAACTTCTATGTGAACATCAAACGCTGACACTGTATGTATTGCTGACCAGCAGGTGCCTCATGTTCAGAGTAATGAACTGTTTTTTGGCGCAATTTGGTGAAAGCTCCAAAGGCTTCAGAAAGCCTCGGTTTCCCATCGCTATAGCTAACTACCTACGCTAAATCGTCCAGCAGAATTCTTGTATCCCAAAAAAGCAAAACAAATTTCATGGAAGCATACTTTCTCTGTCCTGTGTTGACGTTTTTGACATACAACACTTTGTTTCTTTTTCGGTGATCTTTCATGGATTTTGCACACTGACCTTCTTGACCCCGTTCTTTGTGCACTGTTACATGGCGTCAGTGTCAACAAGTGGGCACATTCCAGGTTGTTGTTATTTAGACCGCGTTGCGCAGATGGGCAGATCTTGACATGATGCCATATTAAATCATTTCACCAATGCATCCCATCCAAAAGTGAGAATGTTCCTCAACAGTGAAACCCTTGCAAGGTTACATGATGGAATAAGAGTTTTGTCTTATGACCATTTTAAGCGCATTTATATACCATTATTCAACCAAGCTTAAGAGGCTTACAATTTGCCAAGCATGAATGACTATCTCACAATTTTAACCTTAACTGTTCATTAATGTGTAGTTTTTATTATTATTGATATTTAAAGTAATTGACCCACTGTTAAATGCACCATTAAATGACTGAACAATTGAAAGTATTTTTTATGTGAACCGTTTGTGAACCCATTTTTGCCATTGGGCCTGGAATCAGACTCCAGATCTTCATTGCAGAGTTGTATCAATGAGGTGTTCGGTTTTCAATTGGTGAACACTTATCACAAGGTTTGTGCGGGATGAAATATGGTGCATTGGGATGATATCAGAAATGTAACATTTGTAACAAGCATGGTAACAAACCCTGATAGAACATCAGATGGTTCAGCTGAGGAGAGCAAAATCAGAGTACACAGTTCTCCTGTGATGGAGCAAAGACTTTTATTTTCAATCGACATTAATACACTTTGAACATATACTAAAGAGACACAACAACCAGAACTCGCATTAGCATTATTATGGTTGCATGTTGTGTTGATCATATAATATACCATGTTTAATGGAATGACTTGGGGAAGGCACAGTGATGCCCAAACGTTGGTAAATACCCATTAAATTGCTGGGAGTTTATATATGGAGTGTGTGACTTTCTTTATTTTGATAGTTTAATGGAATGACTAACCTTGTTTGGGACTCATAACATAGGCTGGTTGGTAGAATCAAGCATCACAAGTCTAGCCTGGATCTAAACTGAATTTTCACTTTACAATATCAGTCTGGGCATCTCTTCATTGGAACCGTGAGATGAAATCTGTAATGAGGGACAATACTCAAAACTAATTTAGGGACTGGGACTGTACTTTATTTATAATAAACAAAAATATAAATGCAACATGTAAAGTGTTGGTCCCATGTTCCATGAGCTGAAATATATGAGATCCCAGAAATGTTCCATGCGCACAAAAAGCTTATTTCTCTCAAATATTGTGCCCAAATTTGTTTATATCCCTGTTAGTGAGCATTTCTCCTTTGCCAAGATAATCCATACACCTGACAGGTGTGGCATATCAAGAAGTTAATTAAACAGCATGGTCATTACACAGGTGCACCTTTTTCTGGGTACAATAAATGTGTGCTGTTTTGTCACACAACACAATGCCACAGATGTCTGAAGTTTTGAGGGAGCATGCAATTGGCATGCTGAGTGCAGGAATGTCCACCAGAGCTGTTGTTAATTTCTCTACCATAAGCTACATCCAACATCAATTTAGAGAATTTGTCCAACCTGTCTCACAACTGCAGACCAGGACCTCCATCTGGCTTCTTAACCTGCGGTGATGTGGAGTATTTTTGTCTGTAATAAAGTCCTTTTGTGGGGAAAAACTACTGGCTCCCCAGTAGGTGGGCCTATGTCCTCCCAGGCCCAACCATAACCTGCCCGGTCATGTGAAATCCATAGATTAAGCCTTATATGAACTGTAATTGTAATCCTTGAAATTGTTGCATGTTGCGTTTATATTTTTGTTCAGTATATATTGAAGGATACCTCTATTTATAATCGGACCCCTTTGAAATTAAAATGGATGGCACAATATATTTTTTCCCAACCCTTCCTGAATGCTTGAAAACAAGTGACCCTCCACTGTACCCAAAAGAATAATTAAAACATAAAGTGGATAGCAGAGAACATGCCAACCATTTACCCTCACTCCTAGGTCAGACCAGTGCCGATATGCAGTTTTAGAGACTGTTCTTCGTTTTCTAAGCATTAAATGGCAAAGTAACCAGAAGGTTGTGGATTCACAGACCACATCCGACAAGGGTAAGGGTGAAAAGATATTCATTATAATGAAAGCACTGCATGAATCTATCATATTATTTGCGTTCTGAGAAAAAAATACCTTTTTATAAACACATTTCATGCAATTATATGTCATTTTACATGACTGAAGAAGAGCAGAATCTACTAGAGTAACACAACAGAGCATGGCAACGTATGAGCGCACGCTACAGCACTGGCACCAGAGACGATTTGATATCAAAACAAGCTATTGCTAAAAAAGAGGATAGTCCAAGTTTGGAAGAGTGCTAAAGTTGTCTATCAACTATAAACATTGAACGCAACAGAACCAGTTACAAGTGAAGTATCTGATCAGCAATGAGTTTGAGAAAAACACAAGTGTTGTTTAACACAGCAGCTGCATATCGTCAGGTAGGCCTATATGTCCTTGGTAATTTGGGAAATTATCATTTTCTAATTTATTCTATTTTACTCCATTATATTGTTGTTAGAAAATAGATTTGTTTTGACTGTGATTAGGGCAAGGGAATATAAGAGCATCTGCTAGGCTAAATGAACAAACTAGGCATGCATAGTTTACCGCATGATCCACAAACTCATGTTTCTAGAAGTTCATTCAAAGGCACTGTAGAATGACAAAAAAGCCTTATGAATTGCAGTTGTTGATGTGTTGAAATGTTGAGTGCTCCTGCCAGCCTGTAGCATATCACAAATGCCTCAAAATTGATTTCTTAAATGCCAGTCTATAGCTTTGAAATAATAATAATATAGCCTAAATAATTCATTTTTGGCGACCTGTCTTGCTCCTGACTGATTTATGGTTAGTATATTGTTTAATAGCCTGTTTAAATGTCCAACGTCAATTGATAGTGACAGAATCACACATTACTTCCCAAGCAAAGTCAAAAATGTCTCCTCGGCTATCGAAGTTTGTAGTGCAACCTCTAAATGTCATAGAGACAAACCAAAGATATTCCGTATGCATCGGAGTCACGTCTTTCCCAGCATTTTACATAGTTTCTAGCATAAAGCATTGCGGACTAAAGAGACATTATAGATTGCTTGATATAATCAGGTCCATGTAAGTATTTTCAAAGTCTTAAAGCTAACAAGGGATAGGCCTATGCTTTGAGCCATTTTCTTTAACAAAAGCCACAATACACTCACATATCTCCTCAATTCTAGCCCTGGTTTTAACTTAACACAACAAGCTCTTTCTTGAATAGGAAGAAATATGCTCCAACACAAAGCAATCTTGTGGTTAGTAGCCTAAAGTAAAATATAAAGGAAGACTGTTTAAATGAATTAGCCTCCTATCTGCACCCAAGCGCTGTCCATCTCCGCGGCTGCCGCATCACAAGTTATGTCGATTCCTCAAATATGGCTTATGGTGAGGTCAATAACGCTGATAAATAGCTTCAGAATTCTAGCAGTAGCAAGCTTATCTCCAGTCTTCCTTCTCATCTTCGTGTTCTCCCTTTCAAACTGAACAGGACATCAGTAGGCCTAGTTCGGCACACACAGATATCGCATTTTTTGGACAAATAAAACATTATTTTCGGAAGAAACCTTTGACTTGCCTCCTGAAGTGCCACCATACACAGCACAGTCATTGGTTAGGCAGCTAAAAATGGTTTAAATCAGCAAGAGCAGGGCAGGCCTGGCCTATCCATTGCAGTGTGTGTAATGCAGTGTAGCCTAGTTTTATATACTGTACACCATACCAGCAGCGCAAAACTTGGGAAGGAAGTACATTTTCTTAGAAATATAACTTTGCCATTTGCTTCTCTGAGCATGTTCTTTGTATTAATAGCCTATAGTATAGGCTATGGATAATGTTATTGAGACCACACTAGGAGCACTTAATATTGCACGACCAGCAGGGAATCAGAGATGAGTGGCATCATCGGGCACACATCGAGATACTATAATAAGCAACTAATTCTGAAACCCTGAGCAATATAACATTTAATAGATTACAAATTACATGACCCTCCCCTGGACTAAATAAAAAAACATTAAACCCTCCCCCTTCCTCATTTTGCTCCGGGTAACAATTGTGTACATTTCGACTGCTCCATTGTTACAGATTGCATTCAATCAATCAGAAAATGACCTGATCTGGACATCCTCTTTAGATGTTGTTGAACTGGGAAAATCAAGCTTGCAACAATACAATAAATTGTCTCAAGCAATTGAATAGGCTTTAGAAATAGAATCTGTAAAACAAAAATAATAATACAAATAGTATGTACTGATAACAAAAATGTCTGATAAACCCAGATTTTTTTATATAAAGTGCCTTCGGAAAGTATTCAAACCCCTTGACTTTTTCCACATTTTGTTACTTTACAGCCTTAACCTAAAATGGATCATCTATCTACACACAATACCCCATAATGACAAAGGGAAAACAGGCTTTTTGAAATGTTAGCAAATGTATTAAAAATAAGTATTCAGACCCTTTGCTATGAGACTCGAAATTGAAATTGAGCTGCGGTGCATCCTGTTTCCATTTGTTATCCTGGAGATGTTTCTACAACTTGATTGGAGTCCACCTGTGGTAAATTCAATTGATTGGACATGATTTGGTAAGACCTGTCTATATAAGGTCCCACAGTTGACAGTGCATGTCAGAGCAAATACCAAGCCATGAGGTCAAAGGAATTGTCCGTAGAGCTCCGAGGCAGGATTGTGTCGAGGCACAGATCTGGGGAAGGGTACCAAAAAATGTCTGCAGCATTGAAGGTCCCCAAGAACACAGTGGCCTCCATCATTCTGAAATGGAAGAAGTTTGTAACCACCAAGACTCTTCATAGAGCTGGCCGCCCAGTCAAACTGAGCAATCGGGGGAGAAGGGCCTTGGTCAGGGAGGTCCCTTCTGTCACTGACAGAGCTCCAGAGTTCTTCTGTGGAGATGGGAGAACCTTCCAGAAAGACAACCGTCTCTGCAGCACTCCAACAATCAGCCCTTTATGGTAGAGTGACCTAACGGAAGCCACTCTTCAGTAAAAGGCACATGGCAGCCCGCTTGGAGTTTTCCAAAAGGCACCTAAAGACTCTCAGACCATGAGAAACAAGATTATCTGGTCTTAGGAAACCAAGACTGAACTCTTTGGCCTGAATGCCAAGCGTCATGTCTGGAGGAAACCAGGCACCATCCCTACGGTGAAGCCTGGTGGTGGCAGCATCATGCTGTGGGGATGTTTTTCAGTGGCAGGGACTGAGAGACTAGTCAGGATTGAGGGAAAGATGAACGGAGCAAAGTACAGAGAGATCCTTGATGAAAACCTACTCCAGAGCTCAAGACCTCAGACTTCGGCGAAGGTTCACCTTCCAACAGGAGAACGACCCTAAGCACACAGCCAAGACAACGCAGGAGTGGCTTCGGGACAAGACTCTGAATGTCCTTGAGTGGCCTAGCCAGAGCTTCGACTTGAACCCGATCGAACATCTTTGGAGAGACCTGAAAATAGCTATGCAGCAACACTCCCCTTCCAACCTGACAGAGCTTCAGAGGATCTGCAGAGAAGAATGGGAGAAACTCCCCAAATAGAGGTGTGCCAAGCTTGTAGCGTCATACCCAAGAAGACTCAAGGCTGTAATCGCTGCCAAAGGTGCTTCAACAAAGTACTGAGTAAAGGGTCTGAATACTTATGTAAATGTATAATTGTAACGGCTGTCTATCTCTTCCTCCTCATCTGACGAGGAGAGGCGAGAAGGATCGGAGGACCAATACGCAGAGTGGTAAGTGTCCATGTTTTAATAATATAAACTGAACACTACACAAATAACAAAATAACAAATGTGAACGAACCGAAACAGTACCGTGTGGCGACAAACACTGACACGGAAGACAAACACCCACAAACCAACAGTGAAAACAGGCAACCTAAATATGGCTCCCAATCAGAGACAATGCAAAACACCTGCCTCTGATTGAGAACCATATCAGGCTAAATGAACAAACCTAAACATAGAAACAAATAACATAGACTGCCCACCCCAACTCACGCCCTGACCATACTAAATAAAGACAAAACAAGGGAAAATAAAGGTCAGAACGTGACAATAATTTCATTTTTTTATTTTTAATAAATTAGCAAACATCTATAAAACCTGTTTTTTTCTTTGTTATTATGGGGTATTGTATGTAGATTTATGAGGGGGAAAAATATTTAATACATTTTAGAATAAGGCTGTAATCTAACAAAATTTGGAAAAGGTCAAGGGGTCTGAATACTTTCCGAAGGCACTGTATCTTGCACTTACTATTAAAACCACATTACTGTTGTGTTTCGTTTGTTTTGGTTGTAGTCTGGCCCTATAAAGATCCGTAACATGCCATTATAGTGAAGTTTACAGACAACAGTCAATGGCACTAACGAAGAGGCAGTGGACAACAAAGAAGAAAAACTGTGAAATTCAACACTGACACTAAATAAATGTTGGATTTGGGTGTCAAGAAATCTTGGATAAACTCTTCCAGTCAAAGGACATCGACACTTTCAGTTGCACCATGCTGGAGAACATCCAGATGTTCAAGAACCCTGGGTGCTACCGTTACCAACAGGAAATCAAGGACAAATAATAGAGAAAGGTGGTTTCAGAGTACTTTTACTGGCATTTCATCATGAAGAATCAAGCAGCCATCGCTAAGTTTGAAGATGAATTAATCGGAGGAGTTGGAGAAGCACCCAGAGCTATTCTGTGGCACAATGTGCTTCACCAACATCAAACAGACACTTGAGATCATCGAGACGCTCTTGGTCAAGAGGTTGTCGCCGATGGAAGCAACAGGAGGCTTGGGGAAATTTCCAGTCCAATCTCGAGGGACCAGGAAAAGAGTAGACACTAGAAGAGATGGTGTTCTTTACGACTGGACTTAACTGCATCCCTCCTTCAGGGATACAGTCACAGCTCTGCATAGAGTTCAGTGATGACCGTCTATCCACTGCTAGTATAATATATGTGGGAACGTACTCAGATTACCCAACGGAAGACTTCGAAACGAATATGGCCATTGGCAGTCCTGGCCACTTACAAAAAGTACTTGAGATAGCACTAAGTAGTTGTTTGCCATATTTTTGTTAACAAACCCTTTTCCGTGACAAACAAAAAAGGGGGAAAAATAGCTAAATTTGTCCATGTGGGTTTTCGTGCTGTCACAATCACAATTCATACTGGACCAATAAGATTCTGTGGAACATTTTAGCCATGCATAGAATGATTACAAGAGTTGAAAATATCAGGTGTGTAAACAGAGATGATTAGGCTGAGTACAACACAAGACGTTGAGAAAACACAAATCTCTGTATATGAATTTGTTCCTTATTAAACACTGACCCGTTGCCTACTCACTGGCATTTGTTTTTCTGGGTCTAGCTTATAACGTCACTGGCTCCATAGAGACCTAAATTGTAATTGCCTTCCCTTTGACTTAAGAAGTAAACATTTATCAGAAACAGTTCAACTGAGCCTACACTGTATCATAAAAAAAATTCTGTCTTGATACAGTAGGATTTGTTTAAGCCTGTGGACAGACTTACTCAGGAATTAGTTGTAATGAGTGTTTGATTCTTGCTGAGACATCAACAATGCCCAGTTAGTTCATCTTGTAGTAATTCCCGTGTGATGATCCAGAGGATAGAAATTCAAAAGAGGTCCCAAGGTTCTGTCCTCCCTGGCCAAAGACCCAAAGTATGTGGTCCAAATATTTGATGTTCAATATGATCCTCCTTGGGTACATAAGAGTTGTTTGGTTAGTGTCAGAAGCGAAGCAGTTCTCTAGGAAGTCTATACTGTTCTGTGGATATATCTAAACTCTTAGAAAAAAACGGTTCCAAAAGGGTTCTACGGCTGTCCTTTCTATGAATGTACTGTACTGCAACCAGGGTCTTCACTGAAATCCCAAAGTACAAAGTCATTAATTGAAGAAATGTACTTTTAATCCAAGGTACTAGTTAACTAGATATTCCCCTAGAGACTGGTTTAAAGGAAGGGTTTGAGTGTTCTGCCTAAGACACTGGAGGTCTTTACATTCATAGTGGAACTGCCAGGACCCACTCAATAATACGGATAATGTTCTAGAATCCATTCTTCCATTACCAAGCTTTATGAAGCTGTATGTGAAATAGTCAAAGGGACAGTTTTCCAGATCCAGATTAAGCCTAAACCTAGACTAAAAAGCTATTTCAATGGAGTCTCAATTGACCACGTGTTTGGTTAAGTAGTCTTAGGTCTCTATTTAATCTGTATCGCTGAAGCACTACAGATTGCGCAATAGACATTTAAAGGTGATTTCCGATTGAGCCGACATATGCAGTGTTTACCGTGAGTGCAGTCTTCGCCTTTAAATTTCAATTATGCTGTAAAGCTGAACTTCAGCGATACAGATTGAATAGAGCCCTTAATTTGGGTCTGGGAAACGGGCATTAAAGAGATCAGGGAGTAAAATAATCTGCATCCCACACACTGTAAACCAGCCAATTTAACCAAGTGTTATTCTGTGAGTTGAGTGGAATTTGAGCTAATGTGTTAAAGTGTGTTTACTCAACACTCTCTGCTCGAAGTTAGCTGAATTTGAAAAAGCTTGTTGAGTAAACTTACAAATTCATGTTTGCTCAAAACAAATCAAAACCACACCAACATATTCATATTTCCCAGCATGCTCTCTTGCAGGTTGATTTTCAGAATGGTTTGTTTCAATACTTGTGTTTTTGCATGTACTTTGATTGGTTAATCTTATGCTACACAAACATAAATAACATAAATGTTTCTAAACTAATACAATCTGTTAGTAGTTGGACTTATTGCACCCGTTTCTGAGATGTCTGTTCCAGTTTATATGATTTAGGTAGTCTCAATAATCAACATTCCTTACCCCGGCAGTCATTCTGAATGCATGTTGTGGGTTATTAAAAGTTCCAATTGTTGGATATCCTCACTCTGGCTCGATTCCAACAGGAATTACACACCACTTTGCAAGCCAGCATAATGTGACATGCAGGCTTAATGTGACCTACAAACTAAGAGTTTCAGACCATTGTGTTAGGGTTTATACAATATATTATCATAAATAGTTACATTTTAAAGATGACATTCACTTAGACACTCACTTGGGGATAGCTACAGTACGGAAAACCATTGAATACATCAAGCATGTCTCTGTCGCTAACAAATACAGTCATGGGTGGTAAATACATTTCACTCAAAAGGCAAGGCACTCAGGGAAATCTGCAAAAAAGGTGAAATACATTTTCTAGTTAAATTGTATGTTTACTCAACCTAAAATTCAAAGTCGAGTGAACATACAATTCAACTTGAGAATGTATGTTACTTCAGCTACTGTATACTATATGCCCAAATGTTGAGCAAACTCACAATCCTATTGCAGCTGGTTTGTTTACAATTGTATGTTAAATCAACATATGTATTTTTTTACACTGCAGTTGAACAAGAGGCCCACGGATATCTACCCCAGGTTTCCACTTGGCTGGTCGCCACTGGGATTGTCAGACTCTGCCTCTCTGCTTGCCCTGCCCCCCCGACACGCCAGGCGGTCCAAGGACCTCGGGGAGATGTCCTGCGATCGGCAGCGGCAGCAGCAGGCGACCACATCAGCCAGGTCGGCCCGGAAGGAGGGCGTGTAGAAGCCGTAGATCACTGGGTCGCAACATGTGTTGAGGTTGCCGAAGACGAAAAGGGCGTGGTGGACGTACTCGGGTGTCTCCTGGAGCATGGCTGGCTGGAACCAGTACCAGATGCCCAGGAGGTAGTATGGCGTCCAGCAAATCACGAAGGACGCCACGATCACGATGGTCATCTTCAGGGTCTTCATTCGCGCCTTGGGGATCATGTCGGCACCACTTCGCCTAAGGCACGGCTCCCCACCTGAAGTGATAACAGACATACACAGTTTGTGAGGAGATATGGAATGGTACTATGTTGAAGATGTTGATGATAACAAGAGCCCTGGGTTTCCTGACCATGTAACCTGATCAGGACCTGACTATGGCTGATTGATTCATGTATTAGATGTACAAAAAGTGAGACTATAACACTGAGTGTACAAAACATTAGGAACACCTGCTCTTTCCATGACATAGACTGACCAGGTGAAAGCTATGATCCCTTATTGGTATCACTAAATCCACTTCAATTAGTGTAGATGAAGGGTTAAAGAAGGGTTTTTTAAGCTTTGAGATAATTGAGACATGGATTGTGTATGTGTGCCATTCAGAGGGTGAATGGGCAAGAAAAATAGATTTAAGTGCCTTTGAACGGGTTGCCAGGTGCACTGGTTTTAGTGTGTCAAGAACTTCAAAGCACACAGTTTTCTGTGTGTATGAAGAATGGTCCACCACCCAAAGGACATCCAGCAAACTTGACACAACTGTGGGAAGCATTGGAGTCAACATGTGCCAGCATCCCTGTGGAACGCTTTCGACACATTGTAGAATCCATACCCCGACGAATTGATGCTGTTCTGAGGGCAAAAGGGGGTGCAACTCAATATTAGGAAGGTGTTCAGTGTATAAAGGTACAAAAAAATAAGAGATTTTCTTGGTCAGATCATGTGGACAGTAACAACTTTGGGGTCTAAATATGACAATCGAGAATGTGTTGTTGAAACGTCCAATAGTCAAATATATCACGAAAGCCAAGAATGCAGTGTGCAGAGTCTCTTCACCTTTTACACTAACACACAGACACACAGACACACACACAGACACACACCTTTGCCCTTGTGCATCTGACGGCTGATCTCGATGAGGATGCGGGTGTAGCAGAAGCTCATTACTAACAGGGGGAACACATAAAGCGTGACAAAGTGGAACATGTTGTAGACCGTCTCTTGCCAGCGATGGTGGAAGCTTCCATGCGTCACACACTGAGTGAATTCCACTCCCTCGGCTTTGATTGCTCGAAAAATGAACAGCTATGAGATAAAGAAAGACAAACGGGCAGTGAGAAATCATGATTAAGGTCTATTAATCAATCAATACAAAATGTATTTCAATTCCTCTTGACAGCAACAGGTCTTTAAAGTAAACCTGACCTATTGACCAGCAAAGCGCATACGAGGCACAGTGACAAGGAAAAGCTCCCTAGAGGGAAGAAACCTAGAGACGAATGAGACTCTGGGTTCGATTCAATCCGCATCACAGAAGTTCAGCGCTATAGTGTGATTGAAGTTTAAAGGCAATGTTCCTTGATCCTTGGAGACTGCTTTCACAGTAAACAATGCATAATCCGGCTCAATCAGAAATGTCCTTTAAATTACAATTGCGCTATAGTACGGAACTTCCGCGATACGGATTGAATCGAGCCCTCCGAGGGTGGGGCCCATTCTCTGGCTGTACAGGGTAGATGATATGTAGCGCCCATCAGAAATAAAATACCATGTTAACTTGGTCTCCTGGTGTGGTAAATTGATTGCTCAGTTATAAGGGCAATGATGCATTAATAAGTACAGAATTACTATACATACATACGTTAATGGAGTGAAGAAAAGTTAACTTACATAGGACAGACAATTTTACGCACTCAGCGGCCTTTGAATGGCCTAATCAGAAATCTAGTGCAAAATCGATCTATTCTTGTAACGATCTGAGTGTCGGGAGGTGCGAAGTCAGACGCAGGAACAGCAGAGCTTCAATATGTTGAGTCTTTTAATACTCAACTTGCAAACACAATGTCCAACACGGACGTACTGGGTGTCACACACAACGGTCCAACGACACGATAAACAAACCCAGTCCACAATAATAACATCCACTCCCGAAATCCAAAAGCCACAATGAAACAATCCCGCACAAAGAAGCGTCCGGGCTGGCTGACTAATAAAGCCACACTAATTAACAATTAACTGAACACAGGTGATACAAATAAACACATAAGGAGGGGGAGGAAAAAGAGTCAGTGGCAGCTAGTAGGCCGGTGACGACGACCGCCGAGCGCCACCCGAACGGGAAGGAGAGCCTGCCTCGGTTGAAGTCGTGACAGTACCCCCCCTCTGACGTTGTGGAACGGGGAGGGGTTGCAACTTCCCTCTAGGAAGGTGCCTAGGAGCCTTACTCTGAGCGCATACCGAACAGGAGGAGACATAAACCCTAACGTCCCGAGCTAAGGTAGGCCACCAATACCTTCCCCGAAGGCTCCCCACTGTCCTCGTCACCCCAGGGTGACCCGAGGAGGGTAGGACATGAGCCCACCGAATCAGCCGGTCCCGAACACCAAGCGGTACGTACTTACGGCCCGCCGGGCACTGAGGAGGCGCGGGTTCCGCCCGTAACGCCCGCTCGATGTCCGAGTCCACCTCCCATACCACTGGCGCTATCAGCCTCGAGGCGGGGATGATGGGAGTGGGCTCGGTGGTCCTATCCTCCGTGTCGTAAAGGCGAGACAGTGCGTCAGCCTTTACGTTTTGGGAACCGGGTCTGTAGGACAACGTGAATCTAAACCGGGTGAAAAACATGGCCCACCTTGCCTGACGCGGGTTCAGTCTCCGAGCTGCCCGAATATACTCCAGATTCTGGTGGTCGGTCCAGATGAGAAAAGGGTGCTTAGCCCCCTCAAGCCAGTGTCTCCACACCTTCAGAGCCCTGACCACCGCTAACAACTCCCGATCCCCCACATCATAGTTACGCTCCGCTGCACTGAGCTTACTAGAGAAGAAAGCGCAGGGGCGGAGTTTTGGTGGCGTACCCGAGCGCTGTGATAGCACGGCACCCACCCCAGCCTCGGACGCGTCCACCTCCACTATGAATGCTAAAGAGGGATCCGGGTGCGCCAACACGGGAGCATCCGTGAACAGAGCCTTCAACCTGTTGAAAGCTCCGTCCGCCGCCGCTGACCACCGCAACCGCACCGGGCCCCCCTTTAGCAGTGAGGTAATGGGAGCCGCTACCTGACCAAAGCCCCGGATAAATCTCCGGTAGTAGTTGGCAAAACCCAAAAACCGCTGCACCTCTTTCACCGTGGTTGGAGTCGGCCAATTACGCACGGCCTTTATGCGGTCACTCTCCACCACCACCCCCGAGGTGGAAATGCGATAACCCAGGAAGGAGACGGCTTGTTTGGAGAACACACACTTCTCAGCCTTGACATATAGGTCATGCTCCAGCAGTCTGCCAAGCACTTTGCGCACCAGAGATACATGCGCGGCTTGAGTAGTTGAGTAGATCAGAATGTCATCGATATACACAACTACCCCCTGCACGTGCAGGTCCCTGAGAATGTCGTCTACAAAGGATTGGAAAACAGCTGGAGCATTCTTTAACCCATACGGCATGACGCAGTACTCATAGTGGCCCGATGTGGTACTAAATGCGGTTTTCCACTCGTCTCCTTTCCGAATACGCACCAGACTGTACGCGCTCCTGAGGTCCAGTTTTGTAAAGAACTGCGCTCCGTGAAATGATTCCACCGCCGAAGCGATGAGAGGTAGTGGGTAACTAAACCCCACTGTGATGGCATTTAGACCTCTATAATCAATACACGGACGCAAACCTCCCTCCTTCTTCTTCACAAAAAAGAAACTCGAGGAGACGGTGAGATGGAGGGCCGAATGTACCCCTGTCCCAGAGACTCCGCGACATATGTCTCCATAGCCAACGTCTCCTCTTGGGACAAAGGGTACACGTGACTCTTGGGAAGCGCAGCGTTAACCTGGTCTGGACTCTCCACCGACGTGGCACCAATGGAAACTCCCAGACACCTTCCAGAACACTCCTCTGACCACCCCTGGAGAACCCCCTGTCTCCACGAAATACTGGGATTGTGCCGGGCCAACCAGGGAATACCCAGCACCACTGGAAACGCAGGCGAATCAATAATAAAGAGACTGATACGTTCCCTATGATTCCCCTGCGTCACCATGTCCAGGGGAACTGTGGCCTCCCTGACCACCCCTGACCCTAATGGTCGGCTATCTAGGGAGTGCACGGGAAAGGGAGAATCTATCGGCACGAGCGGAACGCCCAACTCTCGGGCGAGTCCGCGATCCATAAAGTTCCCAGCTGCACCTGAATCGACTAGTGCCCTATGCTGGGAAGAGGGGAAAAAATCAAGGAAAAAAATTGAGACAAACATGTGACCGACAGGGGGTTCTGAGTGAGTTTGGTGCTGACTCACCTGGGGTGATCGAGAAGCGTTCCGCCTGACATCTCGACTCCCAGACAGACCCCCCCAGCACCGATCGGCCGTGTGTCCTCTCCGACCACAGCTGGTGCAGGGGAGGCCTCCTCCTCCGATACCCCTAGGCGCGGCCCCTCCCAACTCCATCGGGATGGGAGCCGGGGCGCTGGGTGGTGGAACGCACAGGACCCTCTCCGAACGCCCGCGGGCAGCCAGCAGATTGTCCAGTCGGATGGACATGTCGATAAGCTCATCCAAAGACAGAGCGATGTCCCGACACGCTAGCTCCCTGCGGACGTCCTCCCGGAGACTACACCGGTAGTGGTCAATAAGGGCCCTGTCGTTCCACCCTGATCCCGCGGCCAAGGTCCGGAACTCCAGCGCGAAATCCTGTGCGCTCCTCCTCTCCTGCCTGAGATGAAATAGTCTCTCACCCGCCGCTCGGCCCTCTGGGGGGTGGTCAAACACGGCACGAAAACGACGGGTAAACTCCGGGTAGTGCTCCTTCGCTGAGTCCGGGCCATTCCAGACTGCGTTGGCCCACTCCAGAGCACGACCCGTTAGGCAGGAGACGAGGACACTCACCCTCTCCGCTCCCGAGGGAGTGGGGCGAACAGTGGCCAGGTATAGCTCCAGCTGGAGTAAGAACCCCTGGCACCCTGCCGCCGCTCCATCATAATCCCTCGGGAGCGTAAGACGGAGCGCGCTGGAGCCGGGGGATGGAGAGTCCTGTGGAAGGGGAGCCGAAGGTGGAGAGAGGAGCCCACTCCTCTCCCATCGCTCCATTCTCTCCATCATCTGGTCCATGGCTGATCCGATCCGATGGAGGACGGTGGTGTGGTGGAGAACCCGTTCCTCCATCGATGGGAGAGGGTTGGCTGCTGCTCCTGCTGACTCCATTTTTGGTGCGGGATTCTGTAACGATCTGAGTGTCGGGAGGTGCGAAGTCAGACGCAGGAACAGCAGAGCTTCAATATGTTGAGTCTTTTAATACTCAACTTGCAAACACAATGTCCAACACGGACGTACTGGGTGTCACACACAACGGTCCAACGACACGATAAACAAACCCAGTCCACAATAATAACATCCACTCCCGAAATCCAAAAGCCACAATGAAACAATCCCGCACAAAGAAGTGTCCGGGCTGGCTGACTAATAAAGCCACACTAATTAACAATTAACTGAACACAGGTGATACAAATAAACACATAAGGAGGGGGAGGAAAAAGAGTCAGTGGCAGCTAGTAGGCCGGTGACGACGACCGCCGAGCGCCACCCGAACGGGAAGGAGAGCCTGCCTCGGTTGAAGTCGTGACAATTCTAATCTGTTAGAATGATGATTCCTTTCAAAACAATTTCTGCACCAGAGGTGATATGATGTAGAAGTGATATGATATAACAGATATGAAATGAATGTGAAGACTAAAGTCCTAAAGCATAAATCTCTAGCATTTTTTAATCTCTATCATTTTTAAATTGCCTTGTTATAGCATATCAGGAATCTGTAATAAAATACAGTATAATACAGTCATCTTGTACAGTGCTGAGCCAGTCATGTTCATGACTTTTGACACAGGTTGCATGTCGCTCCCATTTTTGGGTGTTTTAACTGTTTATTGGAAATGCTTATGTTTATAAATATAACAAGTTAAGTATTAAGTATTAAGTATATATTTTTGTTAGCTATTTTGGTATAATGTTTCTGCATTTGTATATTTTGTAAATACAACCTCTGGATCCAGTCTCCTCCATTACCTGTACGGTAAATAAATACCACCGATTTTTACATCTGTTCTACTGACTGTCTCGACAGTTGCTGCTCCATACCAACTAAATAGGCTGCCAGCTCCTCTATTTTAACACTGAGCACAAGTGTGATAGCCCATGGGTGCTTTTGTGAATGTTTAGGCCAATACTTTGTTACGCTTGAGGCTAGAAATAAATAAATGATCTTCACTCCAGTTATGACCCATAGATAGAGTTCATATTGCTCTCACATCTTACCCTGGTCCTGCATTCCTATCTGGAATGGAGGAAATTAACTGTCAATGCTTTTATGTTTCAAATAGTCTTAAAAAATATATTTTAACTAGCATAATATTGTTTTCTTCCCTTTGCCGAATTATAATTTCCTTTTAAGGCAAATTCTTGCACTTTCTCAGTATTTCATGCAATTCATGACAGACTGTCATACACGCCGCTTCTTGCTCGCTGTTTTCCACTTCCTCCATCACCAGCACTCAATATCAATTAAATGCACAAGGACACACACAAATCAATGTTAATCAGCGTATTTTCTTTGGCTTTGTCAGCTACAGTGCTTTCAGAAAGTATTCATACCCCTTGACGTATTCCACATTTTGTTGTGTTACAGCCTCAATTTCAAAATGGATCAAATAAATACAAATCGCACCCATCTACACACAATACAACATAATGACAAAGTGAAAACATGTTTTTAGATTTATTTGATTTATTTATTGAAAATGAAATACAGAAATATCTCATTTGCATAAGTATTCACACCCCTGTCAATACTTTGTAGAAGCACCTTCACCAGTGATTACAGCTGTGAGTCTTTCTAGGTAAGTCTCTAAAGAGCTTTCCACACCTGGATTGAGCAACATTTGCCCATTATTCTTTTCAAAATTCTTCAAACAATTTTCAGGTATTGCGGTCACACCCTGATCTGTTTCACCTCTTTGTGCTTGTCTCCACCTCCCTCCAGGTGTCGACCATCTTCCTCATTATCCCCAGTGTATTTATACCGGTGTTCTCTGTTTGTCTGTTGCCAGTTCGTCTTGTCTTGTCAGGTCTTACCAGCATGTTTTCCTGTCTCCCTGCTGTCTCAAGTTCTGTTTCCCTGGTTCTGGCCATTCTGCCTGCCCTGACCCCGAGCCTGCCTGCTGTTCTGTACCTTATTGACTCTGCCCTGGATTCCGGACCTCTGCCTGCCTTTGACCTGTCTTTTTTTAATGTATTTTTTTATTTAACTAGGCAAGTCAGTTAAGATCAAATTCTCCTTTACAATGACGGCCTACCAAAAGGCAAAAGGCCTCCTGTGGGGACGGGGGATAAAAAAATGTTTAAACAATATAAATATATGACAAAACACACATCACAACAAGAGAGACACAACACTACATAAAGAGAGACCTAAGACAACAACATAACAAGGCAGAAAAACATGACAACACAGCATGGTAGCAACACAACATGACAACAACATGGTAGCAACACAACATGGTACTAGCACAAAAACATGGTACAAACATTATTGGGCAAAGTCAACAGCACAAGAAGGTAGAGACAACAATACATCATACAAAGCAGCCACAACTGTCAGTAAGAGTGTCCAAGACTGAGTCTTTGAATGAGATAAAACTGTCCAGTTTGAGTGTTTGTTGCAGCTCGTTCCAGTCGCTAGCCGCAGTGAACTGAAAAGAGGAGCGACCCAGGGATGTGTGTGCTTTGGGGACCTTTAACAGAATGTGACTGGCAGAACAGGTGTTGTATGTGGAGAATGAGGGCTGCAATAGATATCTCAGATAGGGAGGAGTGAGGTCTAAGAGGGTTTTACAGAGATGACCAGTTTACAGAGGAGTATAGAGTGTAGTGATGTGTTCTATAAAGAGCATTGGTGGCAAATCTGATGGCCGAATGGTAAAGAACATCTAGCTGCTCGAGAGCACCCTTACCTGCCAATCTATACATTTTGTCTCCATAATCTAGCATGGGTAGGATAGTCATCTGAATCAGGGTTAGTTTGGCAGCTGGGGTGAAAGAGGAGCGATTATGATAGAGGAAACCAAGTCTTTTGCCTGCCCCCTGTTTGGGTCAATAAACATATGTGACTCTAGCTGTCTGCATCTGGGCCTTATCCTGAGTTCTGTTACTTGCCATAGATTTTCAAGTAGATTTAAGTCAAAACTGTAACTCCCTTTATTTTTTATCCTAAAAAAACTCCCCAGTCTTTAACGATTACAAGCATAACCATAACATGATGCCGTCACCACTATGCTTGAAAATATGGAAAGTGGTACTCAGTAATGTGTGTTTGGGGCAAATCCAATACAACACAACACTTTGTATTCAGTACAAAAAGTGAATTGATTTGCCTATTTTTTTGCAGTATTACTATAATGCCTTGTTGCAAACAGGATGCATGTTTTTGAATATTTGTATTCTATACAGGCTTCCTTCTTCTCACTCTGTCATTTAGGTTAGTATTGTGAAGAAACTACAGTGTTGTTGAGCCATCCTCAGTTTTCTCGTATCACAGCCATTAAACTCTGCAACTGTTTTAAAGTCACCACTGGCCTCATGGTGAAATCCCTGAGTGGTTTCCTTCCTCTCCGGCAACTGAGTTAGGAAGGACGCCTGTATCTTTGTAGTGACTGTGTGTATTGATACACCATCTGAAGTGTAATTAATACCTTCACCATGCTCAAAGGGATATTCAATGTCAGCTTTTTTTTTTTACCCATCTACCAATAGGTGCCCTTATTTGCGAGGCAATGGAAAACCTCCCTGGTCTTTGTGGTTGAATCTGTGTTTGAAATTCACTTCTCGACTGAGGAACCTTGCAGATAATTGTATGTGTGGGGTACAGAGATTAGGTAGTCATTCAAAAATCATGTTAAACACTATTATTGCAACTTATTATGTGACTTGTTAAGCACATTTTTACTCGTGGACTTATTTAGGCTTGCCATAACAAAGGGGTTGATTACTTATTGACACAAGACATTTCAGCTTTTCACTTGTAAAAGTTTTGAAAAACATAATTTCGCTTTGACATTATGGGGTGTCATGACGTGGCCCTCTTTGGGTATAGCGTGCCTTCCCCCTCTCTCTCTCTCACCTACACCCAGGCTGCTGTTATCTCAGGTCGTAAATTCCTGGAGGATTCTCTTCCTCATGGCCAGACAGTATAGAGAGAGAAAAGGTTTCACAGGAGAACAAAGGAACCTCTTCTCCAGCAACTTGACAACTGAACAATGTACATGTTTTGGAAAAGGTGTACACGGTCGGGGAAGAATCCAGCTACGACCGGTCCATTTCGTTACCATAACCCTGTTTATACAAGAGTCTCAGTTATGAGGCTTGCATCTAATTGTTGAATAAAATGAATGAGTAAAGATGAAACTATTTGTGAACTTATGTAATGTGATTTTAAACTGTTTAAGGGAACCCAATTCCCTTTAAAGTTAACTAAGTCATTGGCCCGCCCCATGAGCACAGACATTGATCTGGCCCCTTTCTACTGATACAAATATAACCCCCACCGGGAGGAATTCCCTTCAGACCATGGTTCTCTCAATTACGAGAGGGCTAAGGTTAGAGTAGATTGCTGAAATCTTAACCATGCCACGTGGTTAAACTCTGAGACTATCGATACCGACAGAATAAGAACAAATCTTTGATATATTGATTGCAATTATTCCCGAATGAGTGAGCGTTCATGTGCAAAGGATTAGCATTTCAATTGTTATAATTATCAACTTTGTAGTGTCTTATCTTTCGTGCCCTTCTCAGTCCCTTTGTCTAACAAGTCGCCATGCCGGTTTAGCAAACTAGGGCACATTCTCCTATCATTTCCTTGTGACCATATCTACTTGTTTGTTTGTGTGTGCATTTCTGTGATTATTTAGTTAGTTAATAAATAAATGATTGAGACAATTGATGTATGGATGACTCATAGTGAAGACTGGGTTCGTGCAGATAACCAACAATTTACAATGTTTGGAATGAGTCTAACGTGAGGTAAATAATAATTCATTAATTAGAAGACTAATAGATCAGATATTAAAATATCTGAAAGTTATATTAGGAAAATTATAACTTTGTCATCTGCATATTTTCCTTGGTTCCCCGACTTCCTAGTTAATTACATCTACCTGATTAGTTAATCACGTAATAATAATTACAGAGAATTGATTTGATAAACTAAACAGTCTTCAGTTTAATGATGCCAAAGACACGACAGGGGTATTGTGTGTAGGCCAGTGAAAAAATAATATATTTAATCCATTTTAAATTCAAGGGGTGTGAATACTTTCTGAAGGCACTGTTTGCAGACATCACTCTCAGACACACGTATCTCCTATAATTACATAAATACAAATGGCATGGGGAACCAGAAGATAATAGCTTCCCTTCCCTTGTAACACCTTCCATCATAATGTCCTCATATCTATAGCTATCGTAGCAGACAAAAGTTGAGAAAATATCATAATGACTTATGAATGTAAACAGTTTTTCTGGTTGTAGAAAAGTCAGCAGTATTACACCTAGGTAAAGATGTTTCTTTCTGGAAAATACAACTTTTGCAAATAGTATACCATGACATTACAGAAGATGTCAGGAAAACATCACTGCAACCAGTTTTGCCTGCTGGGAGAGCTTCACTTCGCTATTCTATTTTTGGCAGTGTTTTTGATGAGGGCCTTTGAGGGTACACTTTGCCACCGTTCTGCTGTACTGAAGTGCTAATAAAATCGGCTTTCAGTCACCTCCCACTGGGCACAAACGTAATTCAATTTATACTAAAAAAACATAAACGCAAAATATAAAGTGTTCGTTTATTTTTCATGAGCTGAAATAAAAGACCACAGAAATGTTCTATATGCACAAAAAGCTTATTTCTCTAAAATGTTGTGCAAAAATGTGTTTACATCCCTGTTAGTGAGCATTTCTCCTTACCAAGATAATCCATCCCACTGACAGGTGTGGCATATCAAGTAGCAGATTAAACAGTCAAATCTTTGAAATTGTTGCATGTTGCGTTTTTTATTTTTGTTCAGTGTACATTTGGTAAAGTCAACCAACATGAATTCAACATGAAATCATCAAAACTGTCACCATGTCATTGGATTTAGGTTAAAAGTTGGGTGAAAAAAATACTAAATTCCCTTAAATTGATGGCTTTCTGAAAATCCAATCAGTTTTCACAACATTGTGAAAACAATGTTGATTCAACCAGGTTTTGTGCTGAATGAATTGAACCACTGACCAACTCCACCAATCCTTGAAAATCATTGGTCAATTATTAAGCATAAACATGGAAACACTCAATATGAGATGGCTTCTGTCTGCACATAATATCTGCTCCATGATTATCATCATTTAAAGTGTGTGTGCGTGCGTGCCTGCATACATAGTAAATGAGATGGATTCAATAATCCATGTATTTCTCTTCACAGCCACAGTCACCAGTGCTGTGTTCAGTCACCATCAGATGAGTTGACTTAATTTCTTAACCAGGAACATGCATTTCCCATAGAATGGCCATCCATGTCAAGTGTGTATGTGTGGTTGGTAAAGGGGCCATATTGATCTCTCCACAACTCACCACCCACCCTCCTTTCTCTGAGCTAACATCTCTCTCCCTTGTCCACGGTCGACTGACTCCCCCGCCTTGTGTCTCTCCCTCCCTCCTACAGCCGAAGTTCTGTGTTGGTCCCTTCTTCCTATTCATTTGGAACAACAGCCACTGACTAGCACCTCCAAGGTTGTGTCCACTGACAGCCAGAAATGTCATCTCTCCGAGGCGCTGACATTAAGGGGATTGGATTTGTGGTAAACTCTCTCTCTGTGACAGTAAAAAAAGAGGGAACACTCTGAAATCTAGCCATGCGGGGAGGGAAAGCAATTTTCTCTCAGTGCAGTGCGATGGGGCCTTCAACTCTGAACTCAAATCAAATCAAATGGAATTGATTGAGTGTCCAAAGTACTGTACTTTCGGTTACAAATTGATCTGTGAGCATGGAATGAAATCTACTCCCTCATTTCTCAATTCAAATTCAAAATCAGTGCGTATTGGCATGAAATACATGTAAATACAAAAATATTGCAAAAGAAAAATGGTTTGAATAGGAGTAAAATTGAAAAAATCCACATGCTTTGTTTATAAAGACCAATTGACAATACACCTCAAATGAATGAATATATACAGTGCCTTATTAAGTATTCAGACCCCTTGACTTTTTCCACATTTTGTTTTTACAGCCTTATTTTAAAATGTATTAAATAAATTCAAATCCTAATCAATCTACACTGAATACCCCATAATGACAAAGTGAAAACTGTATTTTTTTTCATAAAAATCTGAAATAACTTATTTACAAAAGTATTCAGACCCTTTGCTATGAGACTCGAAATTGAGATCAGGTGCATCCTGTTTCCATTGATCATTCAATTGATTCAATTCAATTGATTGGACATGATTTGGAATGGCACACACCTGTCTATATAAGGTCCCACAGTTGACAGTGCATGTCAGAGCAAAAACCAAGCCATGAGGTCGAAGGAATTGTCTGTAGAGCTCAGAGACAGGATTGTGTCGAGGTACAGATCTGGGGAAAGGTACCAAAACAATTCTGCAGCATTGAAGATCCCCAAGAACACAGTGGCCTCCATCACTCTTAAATGGAAGTAGTTTGGAACCATCAAAACTCATCCTAGAGCTAGCCCGTCCGGCCAAACTGAGCAATCGGGGTAGAAGGGCCTTGGCCAAGGAGGTGACCAAGAACCCGATGGTCACTCTGACAGAGCTGCAGAGTTCATCTGTGGAGATGGGAGTACCTTCCAGAAGGACAACCATCTCTGCAGCACTCCACCAATCAGGCCTTTATGGTAGAGTGGCCAGACGGAAGCCACTCCTCAGTAAAAGACACATGACAGCCCGCTTGGAGTTTTCCAAAAGGCACCTAAAGACTCAGAACATGAGAAACAAGATTCTCTGGTCTGATGAAACCAAGATTCAACTCTTTGACAAGAATGCCAAGACTCACGTCTGGAGGAAACCTGGCACTATCCATAATGTGTAGTATGGTGGTGGCAGCATCATGCTGTGGGGATGATTTTCAGTGGCAGGGACTGGGAGACTAGTCAGGATCGAGGGAAAGATGAACGGTCAAAGTACAGAGAGATCCTTGATGAAAACCTGCTCCAGAGCGCTCAGGACCTCAGACTGGGCTGAAGGTTCACCTTCCAACAGGACAATGACCCTAAGCACACAGCCAAGACAATGCAGGAGTGGCTTCGGGACAAGTCTACCATGGTTCTTGAGTGGCCCTGCCAGAGCCCGGACTTGAACCCGATCTAACGTCACTGGAGAGACCTCAAATAGCTGTGTAGCGACGCTCCCCATCCAACCTGACAGAGCTTGAGAGGATCTGCAGAGAAGAATGGGAGAAACTCCCCAAGTATAGGTGTGCCAAGCTTGTAGCGTCATACCCAAGAAGACTCAAGGCTGTAATCGCTACCAAAGGTTATTCAACAAAGTACTGAGTAAAGGTTCTTAATACTTTACATTTTTTATACATTTGCAAAAAAATCTAAAACACTTTTTTTGCTTTGTCATTATGGGGTATTGTGTGTAGATTGATGAGTGGACAAAACTAGTTCATACATTTTAGAATAAGGGTGTAACATAGAAAATGTGGTAAAAGTCAAGGAGTCTGAATGCTTTCCGTATGCACTGTATATACACTGAAAGCAGTGAAAGCAATCTCTCTCTCCCTGTCTTCTCTCTCTCCCTACCTGTCAGGGTGGGTAAAGGCTTATATCATTCACAGCACTACTGTTTGGATTGGGGTGGGACTATAATCAATATGCAGCTGACCTCCTCAGCCAATTTGATCATTTTATTTAACCAGAGAAACACTTTGTTACCAAGCTGACGACTGCTCCAGCTGCTTCCTCTTCTAAGCCAATCTACTCACATTACTACAACCAACAATCAAGAGCTGGTGTGTTTGTCCTATAGAATTACAGTTGAATACACCAACCTTAAAAATGCTCTCTTTTTTGCTGAGAGATCATTTCCTCACAATGCACCACCCACCTACTCATAGGACTTAATTTGATTGGCAGATCACTGACTGTATGCTCTATTGTGTGAGGAAGACAGTGACCAACTTATGATCGATTGCAGCCCTGCTATCTTACTAGCCCGGAATCCAAACTGAATAGCTCTCCATTTCACTATTGCTCCTATACACTGATTCAGTCTGGACCTGTTCCAGTAGAAGGACACTTTGATCAGCTAGAAAGTAGTCCTCTAAGAAACTATGGTTTAGCATAAGACCAATGTGGGAAAATGTTGTCGATCAAAAGATTTGGTTTTCTGATTCGTAAATGGTGATCCAGTCATGGACTGCATTGTTATACATAACCATTACAAACATAGGCACAAATTATTAATTGAATGCGGGTGCAAAATTATTCAGTGAAGTCAAACCATAGTGAAATGGAGTGATATTCAATGTGGATAACAGGCTAGTAAGATAGTAGATCAGCAATCAATCAATACAAGGCTTCCTATTTGATTATTCGTGTTGTTATGCTGTAGTCTGAGAATGATGTAGATGCTATCGTATGTACACCCACCTGTGGGGAGGCCAGGAGCAGGCTGAGGACCCAGGCAACGAGCAGCATCCTCTTGTTCCTTCGCCCAGCGTCCAGCGTGTCCAACGGGTGCAGGATAGCATGGTGGCGGTCCAGGCTGACCACCACCAGAATGAAGGCAGACGAGTGCATGGCAAACAGTTTGAGGAAGCACAGCAGCTTGCACATGGTATCGCCGGCATACCACTGCACGGTGACGTTCCACACCGCGTCCAGCGGCATTACCACGAACGTCATCACCAGGTCTGCAGAGGCCAGGCTGGCAATGAGTGGCCGGAGATGGGCAGCCAGGCGGCGCCCGCGGCCCCGTGCCACGCTGATCAGCACAGAGAGGTTGGAGAAGGCAGCGAACACGAAGAGGACCATGGTGGCGGCCACGCGGACGCGGGCAGCGGCGGTGAAGGTGGGTGCCTCCCAGTCCGTGAATGACGGAGGGAGGGAGGAGTTAAAGGAGGAGTTCTCTGGCGGGAACATTGGCGTCGCCGACCAAAGAGACAAGTTTCCCAACATCCTGTCATCCGACATCCTGGAAGTAAGAAAATAATTAAATCATTTTCCTCCTCATCTTCATCATCATCATTCTTATCCTCATCATAATAGTTTTAATTTGTAATGAAATCACTGTAGAAAGTGATTCACTTGACTTGGTTTATCTGACTGGGACATATTTCAATATGTTGGCTGGGTGAGGAAATAAATAATTCAGTATAATATGACTATTTGGGGCATTTACTGTTGAACCAACATCTCTGTAAATGTGCCAGATTTAGCCAGCTGGATAATTTTCAACGGCTGTAAGTGAAAACAGAAATTAATGTAGCATTGGCCGCAACAAGGACAACATTCTCTTGGCGCCAATAATGAATTTAGGATGATTTATATAAGTGTACAGGCACACAGCCACCATACTGCCTAAGTGCAGTTTCAGCCTCCTAAAGCTCATATACGGATTGGCGGCTGATATACGGATTGGCAGCTGATATACGGTTTGGCAGTATATTCCTTTGCAGCTGCAAAGGAAACTAATGATGGGTCTGATATTTTGACCTCAATAATATTCCTTAACATAAAGCTTTATAGCTTTATATTAATCTTTATAGCTAAGGCAATATTCTAGTATCGATAACAGATCATAGATGGGACACAAAACAAATAGTGGGTCAGTTAAGTTTGTCATCAGTAATGTTCCTTAACAGCCATCTTCCTTTCTGAATAATGCAGGTTCAAAAGATCATATGACACGCATCTAATTTATTAGGTACACCCATCTAGTACCAGGTCAGACCTCACTTTTGCATCCAGAACAGCTTGATTGTTGTTGTTGGCATGGATTCTACAAGGTGTGGCGTTCAAACGTTGCTCAACTGGTATCAAGGGACTTAACGTGCCAGGAAAACATTCCCCACACCATTACACCACTGCCACCAGCCTGTACTGTGACAACAGGCAGGATGGGGCCATGGACTCATGCTGCTTAAGCCAAATCCTGACTTTGCCAACAACATGATGCAACAGGGAATGTTTTTCCACACCTCAATTGTCCAGTGATGGTGATCGCATGCCCATTGGAGCCTCTTCTAGTTTTTAGCTGATAGGAGTGTAACCTGTTGTGGTCGTCTGCTATAGCCCATCCAAGGACCGACGAGTTGTGCGTTCCAAGATGCAGTTCTGCATCTTCTTATCGTGGCCCCGTTAGCTTGCACGATTCTTGATATTCTCCTTCGACCTCTCTCATCAACGTGCTGTTTTCGCCCACAGGACTGCCGCTGACTGGATGATTTTTGTTTGTTGCAACATTCTCGATAAAGCCTAAACACTGTAGTGTGTGAAAAGCCCAGGAGGCCAGCCGTTTCCAAGATACTGGAACCGACGATCATACCAATCTCGAAGTCGCTTAGGTCACTTGTTTTCCACATTCTAACGTTCAATTATATAGCAAGCCACGGTCACGTGATTCACTGTCTGTAGGAGTGAACCACTTTCTTGAACGGGGTGGTGTACCATATAAACTGCCCACTAAGTGAATATATACAGTGTATATATAAACTGTATATATATATATATATATATATATATATATATATATATATATATATATATATATACAGTTTACACTGAGTGTACAAAACATTATGGACACCTGCTCTTTCCATGACAAAGACTGACCAGGGGAATCCAAGTAAAAGCTATGATCCTTTATTGATGTCACTTGTTAAATCCACTTCAATCAGTGTAGATGAAGTGGAGGAGACAGGTTAAAGAAGGATTTTTAAGCCTTGAGACAATTGAGACATGGATTGTGTACGTGTGCCATTCAGAGGGTGAATGGGCAAGACAAAAGATTTAAGTGCCTTTGAGTGGGGTATGGTAGTAGATGTCAGGCGCACCGGTTTGCAACGCTGCTTATTTTTTCAAGCTCATCAGTTTCCCTTGTGTATCAAAAATGAACAGGACATCCAGCCAACTTGACACAACTGTGGGAAGCATTGAAGTCAACATGGGCCAGCATCCCTGTGGAACGCTTCCGACACCTTGTAGAGTCTGTGCCCTGACGAATTCAGGCTGTTCTGAGGGCAAAAGGGGATGTAACACAATATTAAGAAGGTGTACTTAATGCTTTGTACACTTAACCCCATAATGACTAAGCAAAAACAGGTTATTAGAATTTTGGGCATTTACATAAGTATTCAGACCCTTTACCCAGTACTTTCTTTTCTGAAGCACCTTTGGCAGTGATTACAGTCTCAAGTCTTCTTGGGTATGACGCTACAAGCTTGGCACACCTTTTTTTGGGGAGTTTCTCCAATTCTTCTCTGCAGATCCTCTCAAGCTCTATCAGGTTGGATGTGGAGCCTCGCTGCACAGCTATTTTGAGGTCTCTCCAGAGATGTTCGATCGGGTTCAAGTCCGGGCTCTGGCTTGTCCCGAAGCCATTCCTGCATTGTCTTGGCTGTGTGCTTAGAATCGTTGTCCTGTTGGAAGGTGAACCTCCACCCCGGTCTGAAGTCCTGAGCGCTATGGAGCAGGTTTTCATCAAAGATCTCTCTGTACTCTGCTCTGTTCATCTTTCCCTCAATCCTGACTAGTCTCCCAGTCCCTGACATTGAAAAACATCCCCACAGCATGATGCCGCCACCACTATGCTCCACCGTAAGTATGGTGCCAGGTTTCCTCCAGACATGACGCTTGGCATTCAGGCCAAAAAGTTGAAACTTGGTTTCATCAGACCAGAGAATCTTGTTTCTCATGGTCTGAGAGTCCTTTGGCTTCCGTCAGGCCACTATACCATAAAGGCCTGATTGGTGGTGCTGCAGAGATGGTTGTCCTTCTGAAAGATTCTCCCATCTCCACAGAGGAACTCTAGAGCTCTGTCAGAGTGACCATCAGGTTCTTGGTCACCTCACTGATCAAGGCCCTTCTCGGGGGGATTGCTCAGTTTGGATGGGCGGCCAGCTCTAGGAAGAGTCTTGGTGGTTGCAAACTTCCTCCATTTATGAATAATGGAGGGGGACCTTCAATGCTGTAGACATTTTTTGGTACCCTTCCCCAAATCTGTGCCTCGACACAATCCTGTTTCTGAGCTCTACGGACAATTCCTTCGACCGCATGGCTTGGTTTTTGCTGTGGGACCTTATATAGACAGGTGTGTGCCTTTCCAAATCATGTCTAATCAATTGACTTTACCACAGGTGGACTCCAATCAAGTTGTAGAAACAAGGATGATCAATGGAAACAGGATGCACCTGAGCTCATTTTGAGTCTTATAGCAAAGGGTCTGAATACTTATGTAAATAAGGTATCTGTTTTTTATTTTCAATACATTTTCAAAAGTTCTAAAAAACTGTTTTCGCTTTGATATAATGGGGCATTGTGGGCCTGTGGAACACTAAAATATATATGTCCTTTGAATAGCTACGGCACTATTCTGGTACTAGTTGATGGGACACTGACTAACATTACTGGACTAAAAGTGACACAACTTTGAAGAAGACCTGAATCAGCGGCAGATCTTCCACCAAAAAAGTACCCATTCCAAAATCATAATCACCACTTAGCCCAACTCTCTTTATCTGTCTGGATCTCTCTGTTCTCTTTCTATCTTTGTCTCTCTGGTCAAGGCAAACTTTGGGGATTTACAGTTCCCTCAGGCCAAATCCCATCTAACCTCAGACACTTCAGCTGGTGCTGTTGTTCATGTCTGGTATTCACAAAAGAAGACAGAGACCTTGGTTGTGGTGAGCAGTGGTCTGATACACAGCTATCTTTGGGGCGTGTACAGCAGGAGAATAGAAAGCCTTGAGAGGCAGTGATTTGGGCCGTGTGCCTTGTTTGTGCCCAGACCCAAGAGATTCAGTTGAAATGAAATTGAGAAATATATGATGGAAATGATGGAAATATATATTTTTCTCTCTCTCTTCCTCCTCCTTCTATGCCTCTTCCTCCCTCCCTCTCTCTCCCTCCCTCCCTACCTCCGTCTCTCTTCCTCTCCCCTCTCTCTCTCTCTCTCTGTCTATTCCTCCCTCTGCATCTTCCTCCCTCTCTCCCTTCCTCTCCCCCCTCGCTCTCTCTCTCTGTCTATTCCTCCCTCTGCATCTTCCTCCCTCTCTCCCTTCCTCTCCCCCTCACTTGCTCATTCACCCCATCCCTCTGCCTCACTTTCTCTCTCACTCCCCCTCTCTGCCTCTCCCTCCCTCCCTCCCTCCCTCCCTCCCTCCCTCCCTCCATCCATCTTTCCTCCTCCTCCTGCATCTTCTTCCCTCTCTCTCTCCCCCTCGCTTGCTCGTTCGCTCCCTCCCTCTGCCTCACTTTCTCTCTCACTCCCCCTCTCTGCCTCTTCCTCCTCTCTCCCTCACTGCCTCCATCAATCTCTCCACCCCCCCATGCTCTCTCTCTTCCCCTCCCCACTCACTCCCTCGCTCCCTCCCCCTCACACTCTCTCTTATAGGGTGGATAATTGAAATTTATGGGTGGACAGACTATAGGGGTTGAGGTGGTGTGAAGCTAGCCTTGGGATTTGTTGTATTCTTCTAATGAGTTTTCGGTTATATGATTCAGTAAGCCGTTCATCCTGATAACGTAATGGAATTCTCCACACTCTTGGCTTGCAATGGGTCTCCATAAAAACATTGTTTTTCAAAAATTGAGTGAATTGATTTCATCTGAATTGAACTGTGGATAACTTCTGTTAGCAATAATGCATCTGCCACAGAAATTGTTGGGGTAGCTGCACCGATGGCCAGGTACAAGGTTAGAGTATAGCATAAAATATGATAACACAAAGCATCCATGTTGAAAGCTGATACATTGTCTGTTATTTGCTCTCTCCATCAACAGTCCTTGATCTTTCTTTACAGGTATGTCTTTCTATAAGCTACAGTAGCTATAAACGTGATATGTATTTATCATGTAAAGCATATGGAAGCATATGGCAACTGCCCATGTGGCAGGCTCTACGCCGGTGAGTATGACGTGGCCTCTGTAGCCTGGCGTGGGTGGACAGTCAGTGCACTGAAAGGTAAATTGAGCCATAGTGATTAATCTACAGCAGTAGACCTATGAAGACACTGAAAATACCTGAGGGAGCTACAAGATACAGCACAAACACAATCTGTAGGTTGCCGAAGGGTAAGAGACAGCTGCGTCATAGGGTGAACATAGAATGAACTACATGTATATTGAATTTCACCTTATACTCTCCTGATTCTCCTGATACTTTCTCCTGATATATAATGCAGAATGGATGCAGAACCAACTTTTCCCTGACTTTTTTTCATCAGACTAAAGATCCCGAAGCTTCTGCGCATGTGTGGATCACGTTCTGCACATGTGTTTATTCTCTAATTTATGCAGTCTCTGCTCTACTTGTGGAGAACAGACTAGTCTAGCTAATGGGGCTTGTTTAAAAGTTAGATCAAAGCTGAATCAATGTCTGCAAGATCACATACTGATAGTATTCTACATAACAGAACCGAATATAATAGCACGTATAGCGTTACTGTAAGACAGAAACAACACCGCATTTTTATCTCATGTGGCCAAAACTCAACAGGCACCACTAGGCAAAATATGTAGGTAGGCTAGCCCACAGTTTGTTAACAGCATCTGCTCTAAAATTCGCTCTCTGTACATCATTTAGAACAACACTGTAGGCTACTTCGAAACAACACTGTATAACTCAAGAAGCTCTAAATTAATGTCCCCATGAAACTGAATGGGATCAAATGGTTGGTTTCACCAGTAAAACTTGAAAAATTAATTCACGATTATCAGTGGGAAATGTGAAGGGAAGGAGACCACAAAAAGGTTTGTGTAAAGTAGAGGTAAAGAAACACACGCGCACAGGCTTTTGGACCTTTAGTCAGGGAAAAGAATGTCTGAGAAAAGTTGGATCTGCAGCCACCGCCATATATAATGGGCTCCCGAGTGGCGCAGCGGTCTAAGGCACTGCATCTCAGTGTGAGAGGTGTCACTACAGTCCCTGGTTCAAATCCAGAATCAAAAGTAAGATGGCGCCAATAGAGATGGCAGCTGCTAGTCTTTAGGAAACTGTGCAGTATTCTGTTTTTTTATGTATTATTTCACACATTGTTAGCCCAGAAAACCTGAAGTGTTATTACATACAGCCAGGAAGAACTATTGGATATCAGAGAGACATCAACTTACCAGCACAATCAGCACTACGGCCAGGAATACAACTTTCCCAAAGCGGATCCTTTGTCTGCACCTCCCAGGGAATTTAAACTGATTCCAGAGGCCGACCCAAAACAACGCCGCCGCAGGAGAGGGTGCCGGAGCGATTTTCTAGTGAGGCTTCGGATGTGCGCACACCACCCACCACTTCCGAGTATATTACTTGCTAACGTCCAGTCCCTAGTTAACAAAATCTACAAAATCAGGGCAAGATTTGCTTTCCAAAGAGATATCCGGAAACATGGCTAGCTGGGGACATGCTGTCAGGGGCCGCACAGCCAACGGGATTTTCAGTGCATCGCGCCGACAGGAATAAACATCTCTCCGGTAAGAAGAAGGGCAGGGATGTATGTTCCATGATTAACGACTCATGGTGTTATTGTAACAACATACAAGAACTCACCTGACCTGCAACATACAAGAACTCACCTGACCTAGAATTCCTCACAATCAAATGCCGACCGTATTATCTTCCAAGGGAACTCTCCTCGGGTTATCGTCACAGCCATGTAACAAGACGGCCATCATTGAACTTCACTGGACTTTATGTAAACTGGAAACCATATATCCTGAGGCTGCATTTATTGTAGCTGAGGATTTTAACAAAGCTAATTTGAGAACAAGGCTACCTAAATTCTATCAGCATATTGATTGCAGTACACAAGCGAGTAACACGCTCGACCATTGCTACTCTAACTTCCGCGATGCATACAAGGCCCTCCCCCACCCTCCTTTTGGCAAATCTGACCATGACTCCATCTTATTGCTCCCCTCCTATAGGCAGAAACTAAAACAGGAAGCGCCCATGCTTAGGTCTATCCAACGCTGGTCTGACCAATCGGATTCCATGCTTCAAGATTGCTTCGATCACGTGTACTGGGATATGTTCCAGATGGCCTCAGACAATAACATTGACGTATACGCTGACTCTGAGAGTGAGTTTATAAGGAAATGTATAGGAGATGTTGTACCCACTGTGACTATTAAAACCTTCCCTAACCAGAAACCGTGGATTGTTGGCAGCATTCGCGCAAAACTGAAAGCACATACCACCACATTTAATCATGGCAAGACGACTGGAAACATGGCCAAATACAAACAGTGTAGTTATTCCCTCCAATATGCAATCAAACAAGCAAAGCATCCGTATAGAGACAAAGTGGAGTCGCAAGACGTATGTGGCAGGGTCTACAGACAATCACGGATTACAAAAAGAAACCAGCCCTGTCGCGGACATCGACGTCTTGCTTCCAAACAAATTAAACAACTTATTTGAATAAGTTTGAGGACAATACAGTGCCAATGACGCGGCCTGCTACCAAAGACTGTGGGCTCTCCTTCTCCATGGTGGATGTGAGTAAAAGATTTAAACGTGTTAACCCTCGCAAGGCTGCGGCCCAGACAATCTGGACCCTCTCTTTCTAAAATTATCTGCCCGAAATTGTTGCAACCCCTATTACTAGCCTGTTCAACCTCTCTTTCGTATCGTCTGAGATTCCCATAGATTGGAAAAATGCCGCGGTCATCCCCCTCTTCAAAGGGGGAGACACTCTAGACCCAAACTGCTACAGACCTATATCTATCCTACCCTGCCTTTCTAAGGTCTTCGAAAGCCAAGTTAACAAACAGAATACCGACCATTTTGAATCCCACCGTACCGTCTCCGCTATGCAATCTGGTTTCCGAGCTGGTAATGGGTGCACCTCAGCCACGTTCAAGGTCCAAAACGATATCATAACCGGCATCGATAAGAGACATTACTGTGCAGCCGTATTTATAGACCTGGTCAAGGCTTTTGACTCTGTCAATCACCACATTCTTATCGACAGACTCAACAGCCTTGGTTTCTCAAATGATTGCCTCGCCTAGTTCACCAACAACTGATAGAGTTCAGTGTGTCAAATCGGAGGGCCTGTTGTCCGGACCTCTGGCAGTCTCTATAGGGGTGCCACAGGGTTCAATTCTCGGGCCGACTCTCTTCTCTGTATACATCAATGATGTCGCTCTTGCTGCTGGTGACTCTCTGATCCACCTCTACGCAGACGACACCATTCTGTATACTTCTGGCCCTTCTTTGGACGAGCTTCAATGCCATACAACTCTCCTTCCGTGGCCTCCAACTGCTCTTAAATGCAAGTAAAACTAAATGCATGCTCTTCAACCGATCGCTGCCCACACCTGCCCGCCCGTCCAGCATCACTACTCTGGACGGTTCTGACTTAGAATATGTGGACAACTACAAATACCTAGGTGTCTGGTTAGACTGTAAACTCTCCTTCCAGATACACATTAAGCATCTCCAATCCAAAATTAAATCTAGAATCGGCTTCCTATTTCGCAACAAAGCATCCTTCACTCATGCTGCCAAACATACCCTTGTAAAACTGACCATCCTACCAACCCTCGACTTCGGCGATGTCATTTACAAAATAGCCTCCAACACTCTACTCAACAAATTGGATGCAGTGCCACCCGTTTTGTCACCAAAGCCACATATACTACCCACCACTGCGACCTGTACGCTCTCGTTGGCTGGCCCTCGCTTCATACTCGTTGCCAAACCCACTGGCTCCAGGTCATCTACAAGTCTCTGCTAGGTAAAGCCCCGCCTTATGTCAGCTCACTGTTCACCATAGCAGCACCCACCCTTAGCACGCGCTCCAGCAAGTATATTTCACTGGTCACACCCAAAGCCAAAGCCAATTCTTCCTGTGGCCGCCTTTCTTTCCAGTTCTCTGCTGCCAATGACTGGAACGAACTGCAAAAATCACTGAAGCTGGAGACTCATATCTCCCTCACTAGCTTTAATCACCAGCTGTCAGAGCAGCTCACATATCACTGCACCTGTACATAGCCCACCTGTAAACAGCCCATACAACTACCTCATCCCCATACTGTATTTATTTATTTATCTTGCTCCTTTGCACATTCATCTCTGCACATCTACCTTTCCAGTGTTTAATTGCTATATTGTAATTACTTCGCCACCATGGCCTATTTATTGCCTTTACCTCCCTTATCCTACCTCATTTGCACATGCTGTATATATGCTTTTTCTACTGTATTATTGACTGTATGTTTGTTTATTCCATGTATAACTCTGTGTTGTTGTATGTGTCGAACTGCTTTGCTTTTTCTTGGCCAGGTCGCAGTTGCAAATGAGAACTTGTTCTCAACTAGCCTACCTGGTTAAATAAAGAGGAAATCAAATAAAAAATAAAACATAAATCTGGACAAGAGGAATACCTATGTAACAATGCTGTTCATTGACTACAGCTCAGCATTCAACACCATAGCACCCCCCAAACTCAGCATTAAGCTTGAGACCCTGGGTCTCGACTCCGCCCTGTGCAACTGGGTCCTGGACTTCCTGACGGGCCGCCCCCATGTAGTGAAGGTAGGATACAACATCTCCACTCCGCTGATCCTCAACACTGGGGCCCCACAAGGGTGCATTCTCAGCCCCCTCCTGTACTCCCTGTTCACCCACGACTGCGTGGCCATGCACGCCTCCATCTCAATCCTCACATTTGCAGACAACACTACAGTGGTAGGCTTGACTACCAACAATGACAAGACCGCCTACAGGGTGGAGGTGAGGGCCCTCGGAGTTTGGTGTCAAGAAAGTAATCTCTCACACAATGTCAGCAAAACAAAAGAGAGGATCGTGGACTTCAGGAAACAGCAAAGGGAGCACCCCCATATCCACATCGAAGGGACAGCAGTGTAGAAGGTGGAAAGTTGTACATATCACCGACAAACTGAAATGGTCCACACACACATACAGTGTGGTGAAGAAGACGCAACTGCGCCTCTTCATCATCAGGAGGCTGAAAAAATGTGGCTTGTCACCGAAAACCCTCACTAGCTTTTACAGGTGCACAATTGAGAGCATCCTGTCAGGCTGTACCACCGCCTGGTACGGCAACTGCACCGCCCACAACCACAAGGCTCTCCAGAGGGTCTGTACAACGCGTCACCGGGGGCAAACTACCTGCCCTCCATGACACCTACAACACCCGATGTCACAGGAAGGCAAAAAGATCATCAAGGCAATAACCACCCGAGCCACTGCCTCTTCACCCCGCTTCCATCCAGAAGGCAAGGTCAGTACAGGTGCATCAAAGCTGGGACAGAGAGATTGAAAAACATATTCTATCCCAAGGCCATTAGATTGTTAAACAGCCCCCACTAGCACAGAGAGGCGGCTGCTTACCTACAGACTTGATATCATTGGCCACTTTAATAAATGGAACACTAGTAACTTTAATAATGCCACTTTAAGAAAGTTTACATATCTCGCATTACTCATTTCAAATGTATACAGTCATGGCCAAAAGTTTGGAGAATGACACAAATATTAATTTTCACAAAGTCTGCTGCCTATGATGGCAATTTGCATATACTCCAGAATGTTATGAAGAGTGATCAGATGAATTGCAATTAATTGCAAAGTCCCTCTTTGCCATGCAAATTAACTGAATCCCCAAAAAACATTTCCACTGCATTTTAGCCCTGCCACAAAAGGACCAGCTGACATCATGTCAGTGATTCTCTCGTTAACACAGGTGTGAGTGTTGACGAGGACACGGCTGGAGATCACTCTGTCATGCTGATTGAGTTCGAATAACAGACTGGAAGCTTCAAAAGGAGGGTGGTGCTTGTGCTTCCTCTGTCAAACATGGTTACCTGCAAGGAAACACGTGCCGTCCTCATTGCTTTGCACAAAAAGGGCTTCACAGGCAAGGATGTTGCTGCCAGTAAGACTACACCTAAATCAACCATTTATCGGATCATCAAGAACTTCAAGGAGAGCGGTTCAATTGTTGTGAAGAAGACTTCAGGGCGCCCAAGAAAGTCCAGCAAGCGCCAGGACCGTCTCCTAAAGTTGATTCAGCTACGGGCCACCACCAGTACAGAGCTTGCTCAGGAATGGCAGCAGGCAGGTGTGAGTGCATCTGCACGCACAGTGAGGCGAAGACTTTTGGAGGATGGCCTGGTGTCAAGAAGGGCAGCAAAGAAGCCACTTCTCTCCAGGAAAAACATCAGGGACAGACTGATATTCTGCAAAAGGTACAGGGATTGGACTGCTGAGGACTGGGGTAAAGTATTACCTCTGATGAATCCCCTTTACGATTGTTTGGGGCATCCGGGATAAAAGCTTGTCCGGAGAAGACAATGTGAGCGCTACCATCAGTCCTGTGTCATACCAACAGTAAAGCATCCTGAGACCATTCATGTGTGGGGTTGCTTCTTAGCCAAAGGAGTGGGCTCACTCACAATTTTGACGAAGAATACAGCCATGAATAAAGAATGGTACCAACACATCCTCCGAGAGCAACTTCTCCCAACCATCCAGGAACAGTTTGTTGACGAACAATGCCTTTTCCAGCATGATGGAGCACCTTGCCATAAGGAAAAAGTGATAACTAAGTGGCTCGGGAACAAAACATCAATATTTTGGGTCCATGGCCTGGAAACTCCACAGACCTTAATCCCATTGAGAACTTGTGGTTAATCCTCAAGAGGCGGGTGGACAAATTCTGACAAACTCCAAGCATTGATTATGCAAGAATGGGCTAACATCAGTCAGGATGTGGCCCAGAAGTTAATTGACAGCATGCTAGGGGTCGAATTGCAGAGGTCTTGAAAAAGAAGGGTCAACACTGCAAATATTGACTCTGCATCAACTTCATGTAATTGTCAATAAAAGCCTTTGACACTTATGAAATGCGTGTAATTATACGTCAGTATTCCATAGTAACATCTGACAAAAATATCTAAAGACACTGAGGCAGCAGACTTTGTGAAAATGAATATTTGTGTCATTCTCAAAACTTTTGGCCACAAATCTTTTGCCCACTTTTGGCCACTTCACTATCTATTCTTTACTATCTATTGCATCTTAGCCGCTCTGTCACCACTCATCCATATATTTAATACTTATATTCTTATCCCATTCCTTCACTAGATTGTGTGTATTTGGTTTTGTTGTGGAATTTGTTAGATATTAGGTTTTGTTGTGGAATTGTTAGATATTACCTGTTAGATACTGCTGCACTGTCGGATCTAGACGCATAAGCATTTCGCTACACTCGCAATAACATCTGCTAACCATGTGTATGTGACCAATAACATTTGATTTGATTTGAGGCTGTATCACATCTGGCTGTGATTGGGAGTCCCATCGGGTGGCACACAATTGGTGCAGCGTCGTCCGGGTTTGGCCGGGGTAGGCCGTCATTGTAAATAAGAATTTGTTCTTAACTGACTTCCCTCATTAAATAAAGGTTCAATAAAAAATAAACAATAATAAAGTTAAAGGCACTTACATTATGGATGTGACCGACTGGTTTTCCTGCATGTTATAAGACTGTTAGCTTGCTCAAGGACCTAACACAAGGTTTCAGCCAAGGTTAGATAAGCTACACCCAGAAGACGATTTCACTGTCAAAATCCCTTGTAGAAATTAGAATCCCCACCAGTGATATAATTAAGTTGCTGCCACAGACTGTCTAAGAGACATTCTCTGTATTTGAATTCAAACTGGATCCTGTGGGTTTACGGAATCGAAAGAGGAAAAACAAAACGTCCAGACTAACCTCGGCCAACTTAACCTTTGATCTTGGGGGACTTGCAGCCTCTATGGCCAACAATAGAGTCAACTTTTTACGTTCATTGGCAGTCCAAATACAATTGCCTTTTAGGGAGGCTGTGGCCTTGCACGGTCTTGGAACCTTGCCCAAATCCTCTAGGTGACTTTTATCGTCCTAGAGCGTTTAAAGGCACAAAGAGGAATATCTCCTTCTGTTCAATTATAATTTTATTTATGATACATAACCATTGATTCTTGAAGAGGATACATTATAAAAATGCAAGTGGTGCCATCAGTCATCCTCTAGGTGACTTTAAAAGCCTTTTCTTACTCTCAAAGGAAATTGGCTCAGCCTCTCATGCCCAAATATGCCATTGTTTCAGGGAGAGTATCAGTGTGCTCTAATGTGATTAGAGGCAAAGCATAACTGCATTAGCTCCCTCAACATATCTGCACTGTGTGTCAGTGATTATTTTAAGAACATGACAGGTGTGGAGGGAGAGGGGAATTGTTAACACTGACCCAGCCATGCTCTGAGCTTTTCAACCACTTCAGCGGACAAATGTTGACATGTGATGACATAACTTTATGGTTGTGAACTATTTTTCTGATTGTAGAGATGTCAGGTAAATATGGATTTTTTCCTGACTTCACCAAGACATCAGGGAAATGTGTAATGTTTTGGTTGTTATCTGCATGGTGAGATTACATACACTACATTCACAGTGAGGACTGAATGTGTCAAACTCCTGCCTTTATCTGTAAGACTATGTGCTAGCAAGACAACCCGCAATCTATCAAATCAAATGTTATTAATCACATGCTTGGTGAACAACAGGTTTGGACTAACAGTGAAATGCTTACTTATGTGCACTTCCCAACAATGCAGCGAGAAAGAAAATAGAGAACTAATAGAAAAGTAAAACACGTAATATGGTCAAACGCCCAACCCCAACCTGAGCACGCCGTTCTGCCACCTCTGGTCTTTTGGCCGTCCCACCCCTACGGGAGGGTAGCTCCCGCTCAGCCCCGTCCAAGCTCTTCTCTGTCCTGGCACCCCAATGGTGGAACCAGCTTCCCCCTGAAGCTAGGACAGCAGAGTCCCTGCCCATCTTCCCGAAAGCACCTGAAACCCTACCTCTTCAAAGAATATCTAAATGAATCCCCCTCCTCCCCTCGACCACCCCCAATTAAAAATAAAATAAAAACTTTCCTGAACCAGCACTTGACTCCCCCTGTCCCCTTTCTAGCTCTGACTTTGCTGATAACTACTTTATTGAGGAAAATTGTACTTACCATGCCTGTGACATGTGGTTGTCCCACCTAGCTATCTTAAGATGAATGCACTAACTGTAAGTCACTCTGGATAAGAGCCTCTGCTAAATTACCAAATGTAAATGTAACATTTTTATAATAAAAGTAATAATAAATACACAATGAGTAACTTGGCAATACTGTATACACGGGGTACCAGTATCGAGTCGAAGTGAAGTGCAGGGGAACAAGGTAATTGAGGTAGATACAGTGCCTTGCAAAAGTATTCATCCCCCTTTGCATTTTTCCTATTTTGTTGCATTACAACCAGTAATTTAAATAGATTTTTATTGGGATTTCATGTAAGGAACATACACAAAATAGTCCAAATTGGTGAAGTGAAAAAATAAAAAATATATAAAAAAGTTTCAACAAAAAAGAAACTGAAAAGTGCATATGTATTCATATTTGGTGTTCGCCAAAAGGCATGTGGGAGACTCCCCAAACATATGGGAGAAGGTACTCTGGTCAGATGAGACTAAAATGTAGCTTTTTGGCCATCAAGGAAAATGCTATGTCTGGCGCAAACCCAACACCTCTCATCACTCCGAGAACACCATCCCCACAGTGAAGCATGGTGGTGGCAGTTTTTCATAGGCAGGGACTGGAAAACTGGTCAGAATTGAAGGAATGATGGATGGCGTTAAATACAGGGAAATTCTGTTTCAGTCTTCCAGAGATTTGAGACTGGGATGGAGGTTCACCTTCCAGCAGGACAATGACCCTAAGCATACTGCTAAAGCAACACTCGAGTGGTTTAAGGGGAAACATTTTAATGTGTTAGAATGGCCTAGTCAAAGCTCAGACCTCAATCCAATTGAGAATCTGTGGTATGACTTAAAGAGCTGGAGCAGTTTTGCCTTGAAGAATGGGCAAAAATCCCAGTGGCTAGATGTGCCAAGCTTATAGAGACATACCCCAAGAGACTTGCAGCTGTAATTGCTGCAAAAGGTGGCTCTACAAAATATTGACTTTGGGGGGGTGAATAGTTAACCAAGTTTTCTGTTTTTTGTCTTATTTCTTGTTTGTTTCACAATAAAAAAATATGTTGCATCTTCAAAGTGGTAGGCATGTTGTGCAAATCAAATGATACAAACCCCCCAAAAATCTATTTTTATTCCAGGTTGTAAGGCGTGTAAGGGGTGTATACTTTCGCAAGCCACTGTATGTACATATAACTGGAATAAAGTGACAGATAATTAACAGTAGCAGCAGCGTATGTGATGAGTCAAAAAAGGGTCTATATTTTCTATCTACAGATTCTGAGAATTGCTATAAAGCGTAAAGATTCTCTACCCCAGGTTGTATTCTTTACCCTTCAGCTCAGCTGCCTGTGGTATGGATATGAATTCCATTCCAAGAATGATTGACAGCATGGCTTGGCTACCTGCATTACTTTATTCTTTGACAGACAGTCACTGCACTGCAGTGATCAAACTTTCTGAAATAGACGGATTAGCTGATAACATCACAAAAACGATGCGCACACTTCAATTGGGCAGAAGTCCATTTGTTGTTTTGATTTTGGATGGCCAGATAGCTAGCAACAATGACAAGAAGCTGCCATGTGGGGAATCGTTGGTGGCTCGTTTCAGATAGTTTTATCTTGTCCTTGTTACCATGTCTTGTTTTGAGGTGTTTTGACTTATGTCACATCTATGCTAATATGTCTAAAATTCAATAACTACAGTAGCTAACCAACAAATGTAACAATGTATTTGAGAGACAACAAGTGTTCATTATACAAATGTATTTCTGTTTTAAATAAACATTGGAGATTAAATACAGTTTACATGTTGTCTGTTTTGCCCCATAGCTGAGCACGAGTCAGTTTGTCGCCTGACATCTACTACCATTCCCCACTCAAAGGCACTTAAATATTCTGTCTTGCCCATTCACCCTCTGAATGGCACACATACACAATCCATGTCTCAATTGTCTCAAGGCTTAAAAATTCTTCTTTAACCTGTCTCCTCCCCTGCATCTACCCTGATTGAAGTGAATTTAACAAGTGACATCAATAAAGGATCATAGCCTTCACCTACATTTACCTGGTCAGTCTGTCATGGAAAGAACACTCAGTGTATTTGTACACTCAGTGTATTTACATAATTGCGTCTCCCATTAATATTCCAACCCAATCAACATCCTGTTATTTGCCATAGATTTGAATAAGGCCATTATGATTGTCGTCATTTCTCTTTTCCACGCTGTTTCCCATCACCATAAATCTCTACAGAGAAGAAGATGGAACTACACAGTATAAGGGTATCTGTGGAAGAGGGTGAGATAGTTAGGTTTAGGCTTATATAGTAGGCTACTGTATCTCCAGTATCTTCCATTCACTCACTCATGGTGCACCATTCAATTTCAGACCACCACAGATAGATTGCTATTGACTTTAAAGAAAGATTCACCCATTTTAAACGTTATATCGTATTTGTTCATCTCGGAGCGATGTTCTATTGATTCCCGGGGTCCTTTAATATTTGAATGTATATCTGAGCTATTCGCCGTTCAAGCAGGCAGAAATATAGCCGTATGACACGTTTTGTGTCATATCAGAGATGCACCAATACGATACAAAATTCGAAATGGGTGAATCTTTCCTTTGTCCTCAGCAGCCTTACTTTCTCATGGAAGATGCATGTGGATTTATGCAGCTTTAAGATGCATGTAGGCTGCAGCTTTCATAAAAATGGGGATCAATACCTGGTTTCGCTTTACAATTCCAATATATTGATTATTTTTAGATTACAGTATAGGAACCCTTTCAGCAGTCAGCACACTTAAAGCGTTTGGTTGTTTGTGCTATATTGGTTAAAATAATGTGGGTGTACGTTCCCTGACAGAACCTGTATTCAACTTATTATTTCTTAGAATAGGAAGAATGCATCTTTCCAATCCATGTACTGTAATTCTAATGAATGACTTCAATTGCAAGTGATGAACTAATTGGGGTTTAAAGACAGCCCTCTATCTCCCATGGCTATTGAATACTTGGGCTCCCGAGTGGTGCAGCGGTCTAAGGCTCTACAGCTCAGTGCAAGAGGCATCATTACAGTCCCTGGTTCAAATCCAGGCTGTATCACATCTGGCCATGATTGGGAGTCCCATAGGGCAGCACACAAATTGGCCCAGTGTTGTCCAGGGTAGGCTGTCATTGTAAATAAGAATTTGTTCTTAACTGACTTGCCTGGTTAAATAAAAAAAATACTAGCAAGACAATAAATGTATGAATACAATGCTTCAGGGGTGTTCATAAAAGGCATGGAACCTGTTACATTGGGTCTTATAAGGAAATATCCAACCAACAACGTTGAAAGTGTCCACCTGTACTAGTATCATCTATTAAAGGTATGAGATTGAATCATACTTTCAATTAATTATATGGGTTCCTGTAAGGGAGAGTGGGGTGAGTTGAGTCACCCTTGTTTCTAGGAAACTGTACACAAAATGTATAATTTGTTCAAATATTTAGGAAGAGGTCATCATTTCAGGGAGTTTGTGAAGGAATAAACCACATGGAAAAAGTGGAAAGCATGTTAGATACAAAAAAACAAATGTATGTGCTAAAGGTTTGTTTGTGTCTAAACCAAAGTAAATATATAAAAAATTGTTCTATACTGTAAATCAGTTGGCATCTCTATAAGGTTCAATATGAGCTCCTAAACCTAGCATGAAAGTGCATCCTTGCAACTGTGTGGGCTAAAATTGTCTAAATGTTACACTTAGGGTTAGTTGAGCCAATGTTTGAGCCAATGACAGTTGAGCAAAGTGAAGTGTTTTCTTCCCAGGCATAATGCAAGGCATTATCGCTAGGATATGAGGTAACAACAAGACCTGTCCTATGTTAAAAATGTTTTAAAAAGTACAACGTTTGTGAGGTATTAAGCCTGTGTTAAGATTTTGCTTAAAATTATTAAAAGACAAAAAAAGCGATTGTGATTGGATTGAATTTGAGAAATAAAGATATAAAAATAAATAAAGAGAGTCGCACACTATACTGTATATATAAAGTCGCAGTAAATGCATCACTGTGCCTTCTTCATACTTTTTATTAGGGAAATAAAGATATTATTGGTTTTAAAAAGGTAGTGGTAATATTTAATTTAGTACAGGCGGCTGAACGTACCCTGTCCAGCGGCTCAGTTTACCCCTTAACCGGGCAAGTTGTGCCAAGAAACCACTTTTTTGGGGGACAATGTGTGTTTTCAAAACTGTAATGTTTACATGAATTCTGATTATTTCCAGCAATACACAACATCCTGGAATATATGTAGATATCTTTGTTAGAAAGAATACTATATTTCCCTTGACCGAGTTATGTTGAACGTAAAAAATGGCTCAACTTACCCGACTCCTACTTCCCAAATACGGACCTTGTGCCCCTGGCTATTCTGTATTCTGCCCCACTGTCAATTCACTGAAACCAGCAGGGTAGGTTATCATCACTATGGGAACAATGCAGCAAAGCATCCACAGCCATCAGTACCTGCCATCAGAAGACTCACCTGGTGCTGAGCTTGCAGGTTTACAATTAAACGTGAATACCATTCAAAAAGGTATGAGCGCAAAAGGCCCCTCTGCGCGACTGCTACAAGTTTGTTCTGTTACTAAACTGAGTATTTCAACTAGTTTAGACACGAGACAGTCAATAAAGACGAATTATTTCATATGGGAGATTTCACTACATGGGAATTCAGTTTATCGATCTTTTCTATATGCAGCCTGCCGCTGTCCATGGAACTCAAGGCATGGATAATGTTCCTAAGGTTTTGACACTCCGGCAATTATATAGCAGACAAAAACATACGTAGGCTATGTGAGAGATACATGATTGTTAGTGTCCACTCCTTACGGGTTCCTATTCAATGTTTCAAACTCCCCAAAAATATTTAGAGGTTAGGAAACTGCAACCCAAGAGACAAATGACTGAAGGATTTTAGGATTATCAAGAAGCATGCTTACCCGATTAGTTTGGCATGACACAGTTGAAAAATGAAATAATTCCAAAAATCCAATGCTCTGCCTCAAGCCCCATCAATTCACTCCTCTTCCAAATGCTGTCATTCAAAAACCGTGAGAATGCCTTTTTTCCCAGAACTGTTTGGCTAGTCCTTATGTTTCCATCTCCCAAAAATATGAAAAAAGCTCTCACTCTCAAGTGGTCGTGGTCACTGATCGCTCAAATCCTAGTCCTGACAATTCCTAGTATTCCACAGCTGTCCAAACTGACGGCAGTCAAAATATTGAGTTCATGCATGTACACAATAGCGCACTTCCCAACAGCGCACACTGTAGGGTAGGCTACTAATAACACCGAAAGAGCGTGCGCGTTGCACTGCGACAAAGACCAACCTGCCAGCATAGAAAGGAGCTGTCCGGGCACCAAGTGCTGAAGCGAAACTTTTTAACCATCACGCGCAAACATGATAAAGCACCTCCAAATGTTAATCCATATACATCGAAATTCACTATAAAAAATAAAATAAAACATTAAATGAAGCTCTCAATTCATATGCTATTAATATGGGATTAATATTCACATAGCATCACAGCTCAATGTTCTTATCAGGAGCAGAGAAAAACGAAAGAAGTCATGCATCCTGACGGTTCATTCATTCTGTAAGAAATTGTCAAATATATTGGCAAAGACATATAAACTCCAGTACAGTCCGCTATTCGAGTCTTATCTCACCAACACATGCCGCCTCCCCCTCCCCATCACACCGGCATCGTCACGCACCAATGGCATCTCTTCAATTCTGAGGCGACAATTCCCACCTGACCTCTCAATATTTCACTGCATTAGAGACAACAGGACCGCCTGCGGAAGCCAAATCACCCTGAAAATCCATAATTTCATGTCTCTCAGAGGCAATTATTCTATTTTAGGAACTTTTTTATCACCCTTTTGGTGACAGGAAATATTAAGAACTTTCAATCTAGAAAAAGGTGTGAATAAGGCACCTAGTAGACGTTGCAGTTTGACAAGATCTAAGACCTGTTTACCCTTCCCAAATTCCAACCACTGCCATTAGTGTTACATTTTTCATTCATTTTTAAGAAATGTTAGATTTTTTTGTTGACATTTTGACATTACAGAGTATTAGATCATTGACCCCAAAAATTATACAATAATAAAATGTGAAGAAATCCACGGGTGTGAATACTTATGATACCCACTGTATGGGCCTATATAAGATTGTCCAATTGTGGTTGTCCACTTATGTTATTGTGTGTGTGTGCATTCATACATGTGTGCCTGCACAACTTCACAGTATGTCAGAGAGTTTGATGTTACTTGCCACACCCATGAGCTAACGAGAAACAGAAAGGAAATATATTCATGGTATAATCATAGAGAGGTTATTTAAATAGATGGGGAGATATTCAACCCAACAAACCCACACCAGGCACACTGGCAACGTGGGGCACAGATGTCATTGTCCTGATTTAAAAGTGATTTCCTTAAAGAGCAGTCTTTCATTTCCCATTTGCCCTGTAGGTCAAAGGAGTTCTACTGCTGTGAGGTGATTAAACCAAATGGCTACTGTGGACAAGACAGCCTGATTAGTAATAATTGCTGTCATCTAAGTTCAAAGGTTGATGATTAATAAAGGCCTTTTATGTCATGTCCAGTGCTCCAAGTTCCCACAGAAAAAAACATCCACATTTTCAATGATGGCCTAGGAACAGTGGGTTAACTGCCTTGTTCAGGGGCAGAATGACAGATTGATACCTTGTCAGGTCAGGGATTCGATCTTGCAGCCTTTTGGTTACTAGTCCAACGCTCTAACCACTAGGCTACGCTGCTGCCCCGGAATGGGGTAGATGTCAACTATAGAGATGATTTGTCATGACAACCAAGGTGTAAAGTACTTAAATAAAAATACTTTGAAGTACTACTTAAGTCGTTTTTTGGGTATCTGTACTTTACTTTTCTATTTATATTTTTGACTACTTTTTCTTTTACTTCACTACATTCCAAAAGAAAATAATGTACTTTCTACTCCATACATTTTCCCTGACACCCAAAAGTACTCAGTACATGATAAATGCTTAGTAAGACAGGAAAATGGTCCAATTCATGCACTTCTCAAGAGAACAAGTGGCCATCCGTACTGCTTCTGATCTGGCAGACTCACTAAATACAAATGCATAGTTTGTAAATTATGTCTGAGTGATGGAGTGTACCCCTGGCTATCCATTTTAGAAACAAGAAATGGTGCCATCTGCTTTGCTTAATATAAGGAATTTGAAATGATTCATACTTTTACTTTTGATACTTAAGTATATTTCAGCAATTACATTTACTTTTATTTTATTTTTATTTATTTTTTTAGAACCAAACACTTTTTGACTTTTACTCAAGTAGTATTTTACTGGGTGACTTTCACTTTTACTTGAGTAACTTTCTATTAAGGTATCTTTACTTTTACTCAAGTATGACAATTGGGTACTTTTTCAACCACTGATGCCAACAACTTTCATCTTGAGAGTAGAGAAGAGTAGGGTCCACTGCACACGCAATTAAAATGCTTCTTTAGCTTTTTATTACTGACGTATCAATTAAAACAGTCAATGTGACTTTCGGCTGGGCCTTTTTCAAGGGAAGCTTTGGATGTGCACCATAGACGCGGGAAGTAGGGGTGCTGAGGGTGATGCTGCACCCCCAGATAAATCAGAATAGAAAATAAATAAATAAAACATTTAGAGAATTTTGTTTTTCTTCACAAAATTTGTGCACTTACCTCCCCCACCCCTAAACATCTTCCTGCTGCCATGATGTGCACCTTACTCTCCTCTATAGGCTACTCTCAGCATTTATCAGCAGACTCTGCTTTTGAAAAATACAGTCAAAATTATTTTGTAACCCTACAGAGGTATATGTAGGCCTAGTGAATGATTTAGAAAGTTGGGAAAATGTATCCCCCTTTTTTTCTACTTAGATCTGATAGATGGGTATAAGTCATATTTCATGAGTGCAATAGTTGTTGTTTTTAATTAACGTTTATTAATTAAAATTTTATTCACTTAACTCTATTTGTCCATTGCGAAATAGACATTTGTATTTATGCTGTTTTATGCTTTTTTCAACCCCCAAGACACTACATATAGCCTACACTGAAACAAGAGGCTGGAAGGAGCCACAGCTGTAAATCTAAATGTAATGCAGGCCTAATGTCTCTGCTCTCTCATCTGAAAAGACAGGACAAGTGAAGCAGTATGGGGGAAGCCTACAGAGACTGCTTTACTGTGACTAGAGTAAGAGACTATTGAGATTCACCCATAGGGTTGACTAGGGAATGAAGAAAGCTAAAGGACAATACTGACCTCTGCTGTTCAGATTTATAAGGTGCAGCTGGGTGAATGCCCTTTTAAAAAACTGTCACATCGTGGCACAAGGGCCCTGTTCAAATACCTTTTTCATTTTTTAAGGGGAAAGTTCAATTCCTCACACATTTTTTTGTTTAATGGATAGGACAAAAGTAGAGAGGAAAGAGGAGATTGTGCTGAAATAGTAGTGGACCTGATGACTAAAATGTAAATGAATTCAAACCCATGATGCAGCAGTACACAAATTCCTTTAAAGTGCATCCTTCCCTGGTCTGTAAGTGGATAGGTAAACAATTATTTTAATATGTCAGATTAGCGATTACATTGAGGAAAGAAGGGTGCATTATTACATTATTAATCAAACAGAGCCCAGATATAGTTAAAGGTAGGCACCAAGTTCAAATGTTTCATTTATCTTTCATTTCGTATTCATACCAGGCCTCAGATATGTTTTGACCATTTTCATACATACAGTGCCTAGCGACAGTGCTCACTCCCTTGCACAATTTTCCCATTTAGTTGCCTTAAATTTGTAAATTCATGACATTTGTATTTCTTTTCAGCATTCTCTTTCTCCACACTCGCAGATTCTCTTCATGTAAGTTATTTTTTATTCACAGTGGTATTTAAAAAATATACCTTTAATCATGTAAAACTGAATATATAGTATATCAAATTCTAAAAGAAAGTGGCCTTATTGTATAAGTATACGTTTGTATGTACGTATGTATGTACTATTTATAAGTAATGCTTTATTTTACAGCCCAGTTTTTACCAGGTAGTTACTTAGAAAGCATCTGTAATAATGGTAATAACATAATAATGACGTAGCCTGATTAGGCTACACTTCCGTTTCTTTGAGATGCAATGACACAATAAAGGGTCGCTAGCTTGCTTGATATGTGGAATAAAGTGTGTGTCATTGTAACGGCAGTCTAAGTCGTCCTCCTCATCGGACGAGGAGAGGCGAGAAGGATCGGAGGACCAATGTACAGCGTGGTAAGTTTCCATGATTTAATAACAAGAAAACTAGACAAAATACAAAACAACAAACGTACTAACCGTCACAGTCCCGTGTGGCACAAACACTGACACAGGAAACAACCACCCACAAATCCCCAACACAAAACAAGCCACCTATATATGATTCTCAATCAGGGACAACAATTGAGAGCTGCCTCTGATTGAGAACCATATTAGGCTGAACACAGAAACAGACAAACTAGACACACAACATAGAATGCCCACCCAGCTCACGTCCTGACCAACACTAAAACAAGCAAAACACATAAGCACTATGGTCAGGACGTGACAGTACCCCCCTCCTGAGGTGCGGACTCCGAACGCACCCCTAAAACTCAAGGGGAGGGTCTGAGTGGGCATCTGTCCGTGGTGGGGCTCCGGCGCAAGACGAGGACACCACCATTGTCTTTGTCCCCCTCCTTAGCGTCCTTTGAGTGGCGACCCTCGCCCCCGACCCTGGTCTAGGAACCTTCACAAAGGTCCCCCCTAGATTTAGGAGACAGCTCAGGACAGAGAGGTAGCTCAGGACAGAGAGGTAGCTCAGGACAGAGAGGTAGCTCAGGACAGAGAGGTAGCTCAGGACAGAGGGGCAGCTCCGGACTGAAGGGCAGCTCCGGACTAATGGCAGCTCCTGACTGGAGGGCAGCTCATGACTGGAGGGCAGCTCATGACTGGAGGGCAGCTCATGACTGGCTGGCATCTCCTGACTGGAGGGCAGCTCATGACTGGAGGGCAGCTCATGACTGGAGGGCAGCTCATGACTGGAGGGCAGCTCATGACTGGAGGGCAGCTCATGACTGGCTGGCATCTCCTGACTGGCTGGCGGCTCTGGCAGCTTCTGACTGGCTGGCGGCTCTGGCAGCTCCTGACTGGCTGGCGGCTCTGGCGGCTCCTGACTGGCTGGCGGCTCTGGCGGCTCCTGACTGGCTGGCGGCTCTGGCGGCTCCTGACTGGCTGGCGGCTCTGGCGGCTTCTGACTGGCTGGCGGCTCTGGCGGCTCCTGACTGGCTGGCGGCTCTGGCGGCTCCTGACTGGCTGGCGGCTCTGGCGGCTCCTGACTGGCTGGCGGCTCTAGCGGCTCCTGACTGACGGGCGGCTCTAGCGGCTCCTGACTGACGGACGGCTCTGACGGCTCGGGACAGACGGGCGGCTCTGACGGCTCGGGACAGACGGGCGGCTCAGACGGCGCTGGGCAGACGGATGGCTCAGATGGCGCTGGGCAGACGGATGGCTCAGATGGCGCTGGGCAGACGGATGGCGCAGACGGCGCTGGGCAGGCAGGCAGCTCAGACGGCGCTGGGCAGGCAGGCAGTGCAGGCAGCGTTGGACAGACGGCCGACTCTGACCTGCTGAGGCGCACAGTAGGCCTGGTGCGTGGTGCCGGAACTGGTGGTACCGGACTGGAGACACGCACCTCAAGGCTAGTGCGGGGAGCAGGAACAGTGCGTACAGGGCTCTGGAAACACACAGGAGGCTTAGTGCGTGGTGCTGGAACTGGAGGTACTGGGCTGGAGACACGCACCACAGGGAGAGTGCGTGGAGGAGGAACAGGGCTCTGGAGACGCACTGGAAGCCTGGTGCGTGGTGTAAGCACTGATGGTACTGGGCTGGGGCGGGAAGGTGGCGCCGGATATACCGGACCATGCAGGCGTACTGGCTCCCTTGAGCACCGAGTCTGCCCAACCTTACCTGGTTGAATGCTCCCCGTAGCCCGTCCAGTGCGGGGAGGTGGAATAACCCGCACTGGGCTGTGTTGGCGAACCGGGGACACCATGCATAAGGCTGGTGCCATGTACACCGGCCCGAGGAGACGTACTGGAGGCCAGATATGTTGAGCCGGCTTCATGGCACTTGGCTCAATGCTCAATCTAGCCCGGCCAGTGCGGGGAGGTGGAATAACCCGCACCGGGCTATGCACACGTACAGGAGACACCGTGCGCTCTTCTGCATAACACGGTGTCTGCCCGTACTCCCGCTCTCCACGGTAAGCATGGGAAGTGGGCGCAGGTTTCCTACCTGCCTTCGCCACACTACCCTTTAGCCCCCCCCCAAGACATTTGGGGTTTCTTCACGGGCTTCCAGCCACGCTTCCGTGCTGCCTCCTCATACCACCGCTCCTGGGCTTTAGCTGCCTCCATCTCTTCCCGAGAGCGGCGATATTCTCCAATGTGAGCCCAGTGTCCTTTTCCCTCCAAAATTTCCTCCCATGTCCAGGAGTCCTGTGTAGCTGGCCGCTGCTGCTGCTGTCGCTGCCCGTAGCCACGCTGCTTGGTCCGAGTTAGGTGGGTGGTTCTGTAACGGCAGTCTAAGTCGTCCTCCTCATCGGACGAGGAGAGGCGAGAAGGATCGGAGGACCAATGTACAGCGTGGTAAGTTTCCATGATTTAATAACATGAAAACTAGACAAAATACAAAACAACAAACGTACTAACCGTCACAGTCCCGTGTGGCACAAACACTGACACAGGAAACAACCACCCACAAAATCCCAACACAAAACAAGCCACCTATATATGATTCTCAATCAGGGACAACGATTGACAGCTGCCTCTGATTGAGAACCATATTAGGCTGAACACAGAAACAGACAAACTAGACACACAACATAGAATGCCCACCCAGCTCACGTCCTGACCAACACTAAAACAAGCAAAACACATAAGCACTATGGTCAGGACGTGACAGTCATTGTTTACTCTTGATATTAATGTGTGTTGTATAACAGTCTGTGGACATCCATATTCATGTCCAAACATTACACAGTAGACTATTAATTAGTGGATCACATTGGTAAGGAGGAGAAGGCTGGAACAGTAGTGGATACAGCTTCAACCACCAATGGTGTTCTAGAAGTGGACATCTTTCGAAAATTTGAACAAACACACCTACAATATGGAGGACAGGACCATCTACACCCCTACTGAATACAGGTTGAGTAGCCCAAACTCACTCCTGATGAACCCGGCACTATGTTTAACAGCAGAGAAAAGCCCCTAAATGATATTTTTTCAACTTGAAATTTGATGACTTTTCCTAGAGTGACCCCAACATTCGAAAAAGTGAAACATCGCCTTTGATCATATTTCCATGAAAACTGTACACCACCAGGGTACAAAGATTGTCTTCGCGTCATTTTTGACCCGGCAGTTATAAAATCGTTTACACACCACAAAAACCACAAAGACACACACACACACACACATACAATGAGAAATGTAGATGATGTGTGCTACTGATTGAACTCAGCCAGCAGCTCCTGAAGAGGAAGATGACCATGGTTGGTACAGTTAGAAAGAACAAGCCTGAGCTCCCCCCTGCAATCCTCGCAACAAGGGCGAGACAGGCCTTCTCATCAAAGTTTGCCTTCACACCCACCACCACTCTAGTTTCTTACCTCCCAAAGAGGAACAAGAATGTGGTTCTCCTGAGCACACTGCACAAAACGGTTGAGATCAGTGATTGTGAGGGCAGTAAGCCAGCCATCATCCTGGTCTACAACCACAACAAAGAGGCGTGGACAACCTGGACAAGGTGATTGGAATTTACAGTTGCAGGAGGATGAATGCCCGCTGGCCCCTGGTCATCTTCCATAACATCATTGATGCGTCCTCATACAATGCCTTCGTGATATGGAACAAGATCAACACTACCTGGATGCCTGATAAGCGGAACAAGAGGAGGGTGTTCCTGGAGCAGCTGGGAAAGGCACTTGTAACCCCACACCCCACACATTCAAAGAAGGGAGCGCCTCCCCCGCACAGCAGCCTCTGCAGCGCTTGTAAAAACTGTTCAGGTGACTGAATCTTGTACTGATCCACCTGAGGCTGCAGCGGTGGCAGAAAAGAGGAGGAGATGCCAATTCTGCCCCCCAAAGAAGGACTGTAAAACAAATACTATGTGCTGCACATGTGATAAATACATATGCAAAGTCCATGCACACACACTTGCATACTGTCATACATGTGCTAATTAGAGTTGATTGATTTATGTTCTTCACGTTTTTGTTTTGTATCTATTATCTTATTTTATTCTTATTTATTGTTGTAGTTTATACACCTTGTGGGCGGGGGCAATGGTTCAAAAAAATGGGAGAAGACTAGTATGTTTTAGTTGAATTCCTCATTGTACAGTATATAAGAATATATCACTATGTTGGCAAAAATGTTCAAGACTGTTATTGTTTCCCTTAAATAAAATGCATTCAAACTACTTTCTGCACATTTCTGCTACTTTCTTAGGCTATACAAATGCTATCTCTTGCAAAAAAAAATATGTTTACACCTATGCAGTACCTTTAGCAATAATAATAATAATAATAAACCTCTACTTTAGTAAAGAAAACAATTATGACAGGTGTGTTGTAATAAAAACTAGTGGTGTCCACTGATTAAATGCAGTCTTTCTGCATTGTGAAGAGGGAAAACCCAGATATTCACAAAGTTTGTTTCTTCATGCAAAATAGATTTGGGGTTTAAAATTCAACTAAGCTGCTTTATTTTAGGGGTTTAGTGAAGGCGGGTCATTTTTGACCATTAGGACAAGGGGAGTATGGAGAATGTTAAGACTACACAAGGGTTAAAGGAATTTATGTAAAGGAATGCAATGCCAGAATATGGCCACTAAATGGAGAACTCACTTGGAATCTTCTCATATGAGTTCATGTATTTGAATCCCCAAATCGACCACCTAGTCCCTAGCATTGGGTTGATACATATCATTGGTCCCTAGCCACTCCTGTAAATCTGAAAGGATCAAATGGGATGGAGACAATATGATAATTGCATCACCTTGCTCTGGGTGGAATTTTCAGCACAGTGCATACAGTACATTTATTCAATGATTTTAGGTCTACAAGAGTGCCTAGGGGTAAGGAGATAAGAGTTGATTTGGAAGCCAGCAATCCAGAGGTCAACAGTCTTTGTTGTCAGACCTACAGTATGAGGCGAATGCTTTCAGTGTCAATCAGCAAGACAATTGGACTATTGTGTCAATGTGAGTAATACTATCTTCTCTTCAGGTATAAAGTTTATATACTATTTTATATTTCCTATGTGTGCATGTGCGTGTGTGTCTATGCATCTGTGTCCGTCTGTTTGTCTACTGTATCTACTAACTGTCTGGAACACCACTTGTTCCTCTCTCTAACATCTGACAGTCTCACCAAAGTGTTTGCTACCTTATCCGTATTTTGTAGTATGGGTTTTAAATCAGGAGCTAAACCTCGTAATCTACTTAGAGTCAGTATTTAATGTGGGCCCCATGTTGACACATCCAACTTAGAGGGGGCAGGATTATAGATTGAATTTGGGCAACCATAATGAAGTGTTTTTTTGGCAAAGACTGGACCGGGGCCAGTTGAAACCTACATCCGCCCTCAGATCTCCCTCTGTGTGAGTTTTTCCCCTTTCTACCCTACTGTAGGTTGAAGAGAGGTTAATGTCGGATTAGGCCAAACATCACATCTAATTGTGGTGTAAAAACATATCTCCGTGTCAGCTGGAGCGATGCAAGGGTTTAAAGCCGGTCGAAACATTTAGTCAAACGGGTGTTAAAGAGCGATGACAAAACCCAACTTGGATCTACAGAGGGCCTTGCTAAAACAGTCACTGCAGCCTCTGCCAAGAAAATCTGTCAGTCAATTAGATGTGAAAAAAGACCTATGAAGGGATGAGAAAGCAGATATTTTTAACCACATTCTTTTAGACTCCCCATCTCCCTCTAATATTCAGCGGGAAGAACGACCTGATGTTGTTGGTGGCCCAGTGTAAGCATGATTTGGACCTGCATGGTAAAGCAACTGCCAGACAACCATGTGAGAGGCAGAATGTACCTGTACTGACTGCAATTCTCATCAGCAATCAATCAAGGTTGGAGATCACGCAGTTGTTCTTTTCCATGCATGCTAATTGCCTATTAGCCAATGACCCAAACTATTTTATTGGAATGTCAGGGGAATCTCCAGTGGTGTAAACAATGAATGTGGCTGGCGTTTAACTGACGTTAAAAGGTCATTTAAAAGGTGATTGTTGGCTGTATAGTTCCCTTAGATTGAATCCCGGCCTACGTCTTCCGAATTGTTGGGAAGGGCAAGGGTTGTGTTCATTAGACACCGAACTGACCAATGAAGAAGAAAACTGACTAAAATAGGGAGGGACTTCCTGTACTTGTCCAATAACAATCGCTTATAAAATGTTCCCCAAATGAACATGACCTAGGTTACACTACTGTGTATCTCCCTCCGTATCTGCAGTGTTTTGAGCAGTCCCTCACCCATTTAACTGTAATTTCCTGGCATGTACTCAAGAACCCCCATTTCATAACCCGTAATCCCCACATGTGATGGAGAGCTTTGGCGTCAATGGTCATGTGTCCTTTCATATGGGATCAGGAAGTCACTCAGTGTCTCTGATGAAAATACTTTGAATATGCGTTCTTCCTCCCTGCATTTGAGGAGTCACTGATCTGACATGACTGTGAAGGTGTAAGTTCTGTGCAGCCATGTAAAAGGAAGACTTCCCCTCTCTTCCTTTTCACACCAAAATGGCCAACCATTAAAGAACATGGTGTTGAATCACAGTGGACATTGATCTCTAAATTGATCTCTAATCTATTTAATACCTAAATCCAGTGAATGATCCGCATTGTAGGAAATCACCACTGAATTATAAGTCCAGCTTCACAGAGGAAGTAAAGTGTTGGTGTTTTTCAAGAAGGATTTGCAGGGAAATGTGGAGCTTTACAAATAGCATTTGTTGGGACAATAGTTGACAAATGCAATATTCAAAAGGGAGAGGTTATAAGATTCATATGTAAATGACACTGTTGGCTTAAGCAATGTGCATTAAGGCACTGAGATTAAATAATGCATGAGATAAGTCACACAGCATCCTCTCTCAAAGCAAGGTACAATGAATCATAGGATATGCAGTATAATGCGGTTGGTGGACTACTGCAGTGTTGCAACCCTCCAGATAACTTATCTGTTTTCTGTTGATCTCTTGTCCAGTTGCAGTGCGCACCTTCACATGAATGATTTAGAGCAGGCCCCGGAGAAGAACACTCTGACTCTCACGCTTTGTGCCCTGCATGGTCCTCTGACAGTACAGCGGTTGCATGGATATTAACGGAGACATTCGGCGCAGGGGACTATGTCGCATTCCATTCCTACTGGTATGTTGTACATACAGTTGAAATTGGAAGTTTACATACACTTAGGTTGGAGTCATTAAAACTCGTTTTTCAACCACTCCACAAATTTCTTGTTAACAAACTATAGTTTTGGCAAGTCGGTTATCTACTTTGTGGATGACACAAGTAATTTTGCCAACAATTGTTAACAGACAGATTATTTCACGTATAATTGACTGTATCACAATTCTAGTGGGTCAGAAGTGTTCATACACTAAGTTGACTGTGCCTTTAAACAGCTTGGAAAATTCCAGAAAATAATGTAATCGCTTTAGAAGCTTCTGATAGACTAATTGAAATAATTTGAGTCAATTGGAGGTGTACCTGTGGATGTATTTCAAGGCCTACCTTCAAACTCGCTTGACATCATGGGAAAATCAAAAGAAATCAGCCAAGACCTCAGAAAAAAAATTGTAGACCTCCACAAGTCTGGTTTATCCTTGGGAGCAATTTCCAAACGCCTGAAGGTACCACGTTCATCTGTACAAACAATAGTACGCAAGTATAAACACCATGGGACCACGCAGCCGTCATACCGCTCAGGAAGGAGACGCGTTCTGTCTCCTAGAGATGAACGTACTTTGGTGCGAAAAGTGAAAATCAATCCCAGAACAACAGCAAAGGACCTTGTGAAGATGCTGGAGGAAACAGGTACAAAAGTATCTATAGCCACAGTAAAACAAGTCCTTAATCGACATAACCTGAAAGGCCGCTCAGTAAGGAAGAAGCCACTGCTCCAAAACCGCCATAAAAAGACAGACTACGATTTGCAACTACACATGGGGACAAAGATCGTACTTTTTGGAGAAATGTCCTCTGGTCTGATGAAACAAAAATAGAACCGTTTGGCCATAATTGTCATGCCCTGACCTGAGATATCTCTGTTTTCTTTATATTTTGGTTAGGTCATGGTGTGACTAGGGTGGGTACGTTCATTTTTGTATTGTCTAGGGTTTTTGTATGTCAAGGGTTGTTGTAGGTCTAGGTGATTTATATGTCTATGGTGGCCTGATATGTTTCCAAATCAGAGCCAGCTGTTTATCATTGTCTCTGATTGGGGATCATATTTAGGTAGCCATTTTCCCTTTGGTGTTTGTGGGTTCTTGTCTGTGTAGTTGCCTGTCAGCACTCATTTGTATAGCTTCACGGTTCATTTTGTTATTTTGTTATTTTTGTTCAGTGTTCATTCTTATAATAAAGAAGAATGTACGCACACCACGCTGCGCCTTGGTCTCCTCCTTTTGATGGCCGTGACAATAATGACCATTGTTATGTTTGGAGGAAAAGGGGGGGATGCTTGCAAGCCGAAGAACACCATCCCAACCATGAAGCATGGGGGTGGCAGCATCATGTTGTGGGGGTGCTTTGCTGCAGGAGGGACTGGTCCACTTCACAAAATAGATGGCATCATGAGGAAAGAAAATTATGTGGATATATTGAAGCAACATTTCAAGACATCAGTCAGGAAGTTAAAGCTTGGTCACAAATGGGTCTTCTATATGGAAATTGACCCCAAGTATACTTCCAAAGTTGTGGCAAAATGGCTTAAGGACAACAAAGTCAAGGTATTGGAGTGGCCATCACAAAGCCCTGACCTCAATCCTATAGAAAAATTGTGGGCAGAACTGAAAAAGCGCGTGCAAGCAAGGAGGCCTAGAAACCTGACTCAGTTACACCACCTCTGTCAGGAGGCTTGGGCCAAAATTCACCCAACTTATTGTGGGAAGCTTGTGGAAGGCTACCCGTAATGTTTGACCCAAGTTAAACAATTTAAAGGCAATGCTACCAAATACAAATTGAGCGTATATGTCACGCCCTGACCCCCTGACCTTATTTCTCTATTTGGTTAGGTCAGGGTGTGATTTGAGTTGGCATTCTAGTTTTTCTATTTCTTTGTTGGCCGGGTATGGTTCCCAATCAGCGGCAGCTGTCTATCGTTGTATCTGATTGGGGATCATACTTAGGCAGCCTTTTTTCCACCTTTAGTTTGTGGGATCTTCTTTGTGTGTAGTTGCTTTCTGCACTGCATGTAGCGTTACGGTCATTTTGTATTTTGTTGGTTTTTCGGTGTCATTTAATAAAAGAAAGATGTACGCCTACCACGCTGCACCTTGGTCTAATCCTTCCATTAACGATCGTGACAGTATGTAAACTTCTGACCCACTGGGAATGTGATGAAAGAAATAAAAGATGAAATAAATTATTCTCTCTACTATTTTTCTGACATTTCACATTCTTAAAATAAAGTGGTGATCCTAACTGACCAAAGACAGGACATTTTTTACTAGGATTAAATATCAGCAATTGTGAAAAACTGAGTGTAAATGTATTTGGCTAAGGTGTATGTAAACTTCCGACTTCAACTGTACATACCATTGCACAACCCACTGCCTCATGTATAATACAAACTTTAATTAAGTAGTCGTGGAGGGAAATTACCACTCTAGAACACAAAGCAGGCTCACGAGAATGGCTTGACTTCCTGTCTTTGTGGGGTATTTTTGGGCAGCAGTGGTAGGTCACTTCTGGGAAAGGCACCGAATGTGTTTCAAAAATACAATACAGTACAGCAGTTAGTGAGATGACCTGGTGGCTAGGGACTAACGCGTACCCCTGCACATTGACTCGGTACCGGTACCTCTGTAAAGGTCGTCTGTTGAAGAAGGTGTGGACCAAAGCGCAGCATGGTAAGTGTTCATGCTTTTTATTACAACTAAACACTAATAACAAAAATAACAAAGAGAATGAACGAAAACCGAAACAGTCCTGTCAGGTGCAGAAACACAAAACAGAAAATAACTACCCACAAAGCATCGGTGGGGAAAAGCTACCTAAGTATGGTTCTCAATCAGAGACAACGATAGACAGCTGCCTCTGATTGAAAACCACACCCGGCCAAACACAAAGAAATACAAAACATAGAAAATGAACATAGAATGCCCACCCAAATCACACCCTGACCAAACCAAAATAGAGACATAAAAAGCTCTCTACAGTCAGGGCGTGACAGTACCCCCCCCCCCCCAAAGGTGCGGACTCCGGCCGCAAAACCTGAACCTATAGGGGAGGGTCTGGGTGGGCATTTCTCCGCGGTGGCGGCTCTGGTGCGGGACGTAGACCCCGCTCCACCTCTGGCTTGGCCCACTTGGGTGGCGCCTCTAAAGCGGGGACCCTCGTAGCGGGCCCCGGACTGGGCGCCCTCGTAGGGGGCCCCAGGACTGGGTACCTCTGTTGGGAGCTCCGGACTGGAGGGCGTCGCTGGAGGCTCCGGACTGGAAGGCGACACTGGAGGCTCTGGACTGAAGGGAGTCGCTGGAGGGTCCGGACTGGAGGGCGACTCTGGAGGCTCCGGACTGGAGGGCGTCGCTGGAGGGTCCGGACTGGAGGAAGACTCTCGAGGGAGGAGACGCAGAGACAGCCTGGTGCATGGGGCTGCCACGGGGCCAACCAGGCTGGGGAGACCTACAGGAGGCCTGGTGTGTAGAGGAGGCACCGTATGAACCGGGCTGTGGGGGAGCACTGGAGCCCTGGTGCGCAGCCTTGGCACCACCCCTCCAGGCTGAATGCCCACTTTATCCCGGCCCCTCCAGAGTGCAGGCACAGGTCGAACCGGGCTGTGGGGGAGCACTGGAGATCTGGTGCTTACCACTTGCACCTCTCCATTTGACTCAATGCCCACTTTAGCCCGGCACGGGCGGAGCACAGGCATAGGACGAACTAAACCGTCCCGGAGACACAGTACGCAGAACCGGCGCAGGATACCCTGGGCCGAAACGGCGCACCGGAGACCAAGCGCGCTGAGCTGGCACAATCCGCCCTGGCTGGATGCCCACTCTCGCATGGCACTTGCGGGGGGCTGGCATATAGCGCTCCGGGCTATGAGCGCGCACTGGAGACACCGTGCGCTTTACCGCATAACACGGTGCCTGACCAGTACCGTGCTGCTTCCGGTAAGCACGGGGAGTTGGCTCAGGTCTATCGCCTGACTCCGCCAATCTCCCCGTGTTCCCCCCCCAAAACATTTTTGTGGCTGCCTCTCGTGCCTGCTGCGCTGCCTTGCCTCATATCGCCGCCTCTCAGCTTTAGCTGCCTCCAGTTCTTCTTTCGGGCGGCGATATTCCCCAGCCTGTCTCCAGGGTCCCTGTCCGTCCAATATCTCCTCCCATGTCCAGGAGTCCTGAACCCTCTGCTCCTCCATACCACGCTGCTTGGTCCGCTTGTGGTGGGTAGTTCTGTAACGGTCGTCTGTTGAAGAAGGTGTGGACCAAAGCGCAGCGTGGTAAGTGTTCATGCTTTTTATTACAACTGAACACTAATAACAAAAATAACAAAGAGAATGAATGAAAACCGAAACAGTCCTGTCAGGTGCAGAAACACAAAACAGAAAATAACTACCCACAAAGGATCGGTGGGGAAAAGCTACCTAAGTATAGTTCCCAATCAGAGACAACGATAGACAGCTGCCTCTGATTGAGAACCACACCCGGCCAAACACAAAGAAATACAAACATAGAAAATGAACATAGAATGCCCACCCAAATCACACCCTGACCAAACCAAAATAGAGACATAAAAAGCTCTCTACAGTCAGGGGGTGACAACCCCTTGTATATAGCCTTGTTATTGTTATTTTATTGTGTTACTATTTTTCCTTTTGTTTATTTAGCACATTTTCTTAGTGTTTAAAAACTCAGTATTGTTCAAGAAGGGCTCATAAGTAAGCATTTCACGGTAAGGTCTAGACCTCAATCAATCAATCAAATGTATTTATAAAGCCCTTTTTATATCAGCAGATGTCACAAAGTGCTTTACAGAAACCCAGCCTAAAACCACAAACAGCACACAATGCAGATGTAGAAGCACGGTGGCTAGTAAAAACTCCCTATAAAGGCAGGAACATAGGAAAAAACCTAGAGAGGAACCAGGCTCTGAGGGGTGACCAGTCCTCTTCTGGCTGTGCCGGGTGGAGATTATAATAGTACATGGCCAAGAATACAACACCTGCAGTATTCGGCACATGTGACAAATACATTTTTATTTTACTTAATATGATTTGGATAATAAAAATAAGGAAAGCGTAGTGTCTCTATTTAGAGTAGGGGACATAACCAGGAACTGACCACTATTAAGGTTCACTTGACCCTGACACACTGCAGATAGAGGATGTGTTAATATTCTGTGAAGATTTTCCCTGTAATCTTAATTTTATGTTTCATAATTCTTTGGTGCCTGGCAGCAGGTAGCCTAGTGGTTAGAACGTTGGGCCAGTAACCGAAAGGTTGGTGGATCGAATCCCCGAGCTGACAAGGTACAAATCTGTCATTCTGCCCCCGAACAAGGCAGTTAACCCACTGTTCCTAGGCCGTCATTGTAAATAAGAATTTGTTCTTAACTGACTTACCTGGTTAAATAAAAATAAAAATATGTTTAAATGATGAGAGAGTCCAAAAAGAGAGAAGTAGTCGACAACAGATACAGCAAGAAAAAACTCTCAGATGTTTGGCAGATGTATTTCTCATATTTAGCAGGGGTTAAATAGATGCACACAGACACAGACACACACACTCTAAAAATGAAAAGGTGACTGCAGTCATATTGTGTCCATAAAGAGTGATGAAGCTTCTATTTTCACTATACAATACATAGAGACTGAAGAACCCTGAGCAAGAGTCAGCTTGGTTTTGAGGCATTACCTCATCCCATTGATTAATGTCAATTAGTGAACAAAGCTCCCTAACCAGGTTTCCTTGGCTACTCTTCATGGTTAATGACTTTGACCAAACAAATGACTTGAAGATGTGTGACCCTTTGGCCTTGCGCAATGCTGATTGATAATATGAAATTATATTTTACAGGACATGGCTAAGCCAGCTCAGGTTATAAGACTAACGTGACCCAGTTAAATATTTAATCGTGAATAATTAATTCTATATAGTGTAATATAACATTTATGGTAAATAAATAACAAAATACTGATGTCAAACCCATTATTTACAGATGGTAAAACCTCAAGATTACATCACTGGGGGTTTACATGAGTAGCATATAGCCTTTGTGATTTTATATAATCGCCTGATAGGACTGTACAATACATGTAGTATATTGACTGTATGGTTACATGTGTTGGCCAAGTGCCAAGCGAGGGTTTCTTTGCATGCCGCTAGAGGGCTCAGTTATCGCTGTTGCAAACATTGTCATGATTTTAACAGTGAATATCAACACAATCGCAATTAATATAGCGTAAACTGCGGCTCTGCAACCCTGCATAGGGTTGCAAAGCTACCGGTAATATACCAAAGTTACCGGAATCTTCAGTGATTTTGGTAATTAACAGAAAATCTATGGAAATCTATCGTAACATTGGTAATTTATACTTGAATAAGTTTTATAAAACGTATTCCATATAGCACTCATGTTTATGTGTCCATATTGTCCATGAGTTTCAAGAGCGGCACTATTTTAAATTACCTCTGCAAGTTGTCCAACTATTGGCAGTTTTCACAACTGCCATTATTTTGACTCCAAAACATTGACAACAAACACATATTTACATAGTAAAATAAATTAAAGTGTGTAAAAAATATAAAGGATATCTAATGCTGAAAGCCTCATATTAAGCATCAATGGTATTTGCAAAATGTATGGTTTATATTTAGGATAATATTTAACAGCTTTGTCATTGATCATTTTCAATTAGCATTTTATTTATTTATTTCATATATTTTTTTTAATATATGTGATATGACCAGAGAGAGGGCCCGAGATAATTACAGACACCTGTAATAATCTGAAGTACATAAAATCCTTGAAAGATACCAAAATTCTGGTAGTTTACTGGTAAACCTCGAAAGTTTCCAGTAATATACACTCACTTTTTTTTGTAGAGAACAATATTTCTTGCCTTTTACGCACGGCCTAAAGTGGAGTTCATCAATACTCCGAGCCAAATCCATGCTTTAACGATCCTATTTTTGTTCCAAATATGCATATTGAAACATTTACTTTCGATTAGGCTATAGTTTGTTAAGTAGGTCAGGCATCTTATTGTTCGTGCCTCAACGCAGAGAGGCTATACATTATTGATCGTGTCATCGTTCATCCATTCGCTATCACAATAATCGATCTCATTTCTATTGTAGCCTAAAGGATAGGATACAGATGTGACATGATCTTGTCTTTGAATATGCATTATACGCAGGCCTTGTATATACACTATATATTATTTTGACAATTCCTAAATTGTGTTAAACAAGTTACAATTTGAAAAATATCAATTATATAACACCAAATTGATTTATTTTATTTACGCTTTTACGCATATGATTTACTGCCATATAGACAGACTATCAAGCGTTTGATCGGGTGTTCTTCTTGGTAGAAAAGCGATTCTACAAGTTACGAAAATACTAGGTTCAAGATGAGTCGTAGAAAGGGCATTGTTCCTCGGAGATCCAGTCGATGCCATCGCTGAATGAAGAGGGGCTTAATACGGTTGTCCACTCTTTATCTGTCAATGTAGTACGCTTGCCTTGTACTGCGGACACGGCGCCCATAACAAGCCATTTAGTTCCCATCATTTCAGTGCTTTTTGTCCCCTCCCCTCTAGACATAGACAAAAACACACACCTTATAATAATAGGGGCGCGCCTCCGACACAGCCGCCGACCAATAACCCGTCTGTCTGGGCTGAGACCAAGGGGATGAGCGCTCGTTGAGGCCCAATCAGAGCTTTTGTGTTGCCTGCCGGTGCCTGGTCGTGAGGAGCTACTGCAGCGCTTCAGGATCGGAAAGAGAACCCTGAGCTTGTGGAACCTGAGGGGTAAAGGCGAGTCAGGTGAGTCCGAGGATATGGATGAGGCCTAGCTAAAATGGAATATCATTTTTGAAATTGCGGCGGCAGGATTTGGATTCTTACGGATGGTAGAGTGAACTCTACTTGGGGTAGTAATAATCTCATCCAACGTTATGGGGGGTGACTCGGGGGTAAATGTGGCGCAAAGACAAACAATACCATAGCATGGTTCGTATATTGATGCAAGTTTATTTGCAAGCCATCAACAACCAACGGTTCAAAGTGACTAATCAAGGTCTGGGATAATTTGATAGGCATTTTTTATACATGTCGCGCATTGTCATAAAGAACGCATGTTAAAGAAACGAACATTTTTAGAGAAATATCAAAGATGCGGGTAATAGCAACATTGTAGTGAATGTCTAAAATCCGTTTCATTGTTTCATCTCGCGTCTCTAGGGGTTAAGTCATATTGGCGGAGAATGCGCTGTGTGCGCCCGGCAGGCTACACAAGCAGTGCATGTGCACACGGTGAAATCCTCTAAATATACCACATTTTTCGCTTTAAAACCCCTTGTATTAAGATTATCCGTGTGTACGACCAATGTAGTGGTACTTGTAGACACAAGACCAAGCGGTAGTTTCACAGAGCTGTGTGGAGAGCGCAGCGAGTAGCCAAAGCTAGTGTGCATTGTAGTTGATGGCTGTACAATTAGGGGAAAAAATCCGAAAATGCATCAGCCATGTATGTAAGTGAGGACGTGCTCTCAACTGGTTCCGTATGCACGCAAATGGCTGCCTGACGTTTGACATGTAAGACTTGAAATTTAATTCACGCGAATGTATGTATTGATTGTAACCAACGGGCAGCCACTGATAAACGGCAGTAGATGCCTAGATGACGTTAGGAAAGAAACGCAAATTAGCTAATATGTGCTGGCTATTATTCTCGGTGCAGCAGAAAAGTCAATAGTGAGAGAGCGCCTAATTTATTTATATAGGTGGTTTGGGTAGAGCCAAGGCTACTGAACCGGGACAAGCCGAACTGTCTGATACTCATGCGGCTTTGGCAACATTTCGGGGTTCATATGTAGACTCTCTTGCCAGGCAGCTGTTGGAAGAGACTAAATTGCAAAATACATTTGTTCCCAATGAGAATAGTCCTAAACCATTATATTAGCCTATCGATGGTTAACAGATTGAATTACATTTCAATTATTCTACTCATCCCTCATTGAATTACTTTGTAAGAATTAATCTGACTGCGGGAGCTCTAAGTGTCTATATAGGTCTAATTATAGGCTACAGTTTACGGAACAATGTAAGGAAAAGTCTCAGCGGAATTGATGAAGACTGCTGTTATTTGGAACACAGGTGTGCCCATTCTGAACGCAGGAGGGCCCATTCCTAAAAGTTTCAAATATACCCTATGTCTGCTCTATTTTGGGGTCTCAACTTTAGAATTACACAGGGGTATTCAGGTGCAATGTCAAGTTATTTTTTAGTTAAAACTTCAGCCAAGAGGAAGTATTTTCTTTCAATCATATATGGAAATAAGAGATGCATAACCAACTGTATCTTTACCAATCCAAGATATTCAGTAATGAAGGATTAACACTTCCAAACATGGATCCTTCATCGTGGGTCTTGTTGTCTGAAGATTTTATTTGTTTATTTACTTTTCCCTTTGTCTTTATAAGCCTACACTACATTTTTGAGATGTATTTCACCTGTGCTTTGCCACCCACCAGACAAAAATATAGAAGTACTGTACTTTCTGAGCCCTGGAAAATCCAGTGCTCATTTCTCTCTCCCTTTCTCTCTCCCTTTCTCTATGAATAAAAGTCTGCAGTCTATGAATGGTAGTCCCTGGTGTTGAACACTGTCTAGCAGTATGAATGAACGTTACGGCACTGCTTTGTCAATGATGGAACAGCCATGGCCATGTCCTCCAATGTGTATCACTCTACCATCCATCTGCTCCTTCCCACACTGTATTTGTATGGCGAGACCTATGGCCCTGATCACACTCAACTGCATGGGGTAGAAGAGGAATCTATTACAAATGTCTTATCATTTTTTGGGGTGGCTTTAGCATATTTGTGAATGCTGTCCCAGATATAGAGCATCGATAGTTCATAATCAAGGAGGGTGTACTCAGTTCAGGTAGTATGTGACATACAATGTTATTTATTTATTTGATTTATTTGCAGTTCTTTAACACAATTGATGTGCTCCAGCAGACTGGAGCTGCCCATGAAGGGATTTCAGTGTGCACACTTTTTTAATTTCCACGGTGCCTTATCGCAACTGACTGCCTGGTGTAGCAATGCCCATCAGGCCTCCGTCACTCGTCCTCCTGCATTTTCGATGCGACGTTGTGCCAAGATTCAATGCTGACAAATTCCCATCGTACAGATTCAGTTCCACAAAGAAAGGTCGAGCATTAGCCTTGATAAACGTTACACTGTTTGGTTTCTGTAGATGTGTATCATGAATGCAGTATTTCAGATCTATCACAAATCATGGCTAAGCCAGTCCCTTGGCTCAATAGAACTTACAGATGCCATTTTTATAATCCGTTAAAACTATCAGCCTCTGCATCTCATTTAAGGATAAGCAACTGCTTCCTCTCCTGGGGACAAATCTGTTCCAAACAAACATGGCTTATAAGAAGATTTTAGGCCTATATCAGACAAACTGGACAGTTTACGTAGGCTTTATCATTTTTGGAGGGAAAGATCACAACAGAACTCAATGTAAGTGGCCTTGGCTCTGCTTCAGGATCATTGACCTTGGTCAAAAGGAAAAAGGTTAGAAAATAGGCAGGCTACCCTTTAAACACCCCCTTTGTTCAAACACAACAAAGTGACAGGCTCTAAATAAGCGACCAGTGCACCTGCGGTTGGGTAACAATAGACCAGGTGCCCTCCACTGATGTACTTAGGATCCAGCCACAACGACGCCTGATGAAAGGAGCATGTTGTGGTGGTCCCTCGAATATTGACTATCCTAATATTGATCTCATGACCTTTTATAGGGAAGGTATTTTTCTCACGTGGTGTGGGGAAAAGTACAATGTTGATTGCACTCACCCATTGATTCAGACACTCAGTGCTTGTTTCAAGAGACCCTCGCTTTTGGTGTGTGTGTGTGTGATGACCCTACCACTGAGTTGGCATGTCCAGATTGACTCAATGGCCCTGGGTTTGGCAGGAGACTGGAACTCTCACAGATAAAGCCTGTGTGCCTTGACACCAGCTATTCACCAGCTGTTGGTTCCTGTACCCCTGCACATTGACTTGGTACCAGTACCCCATTGTATATAACCTCGTTATTTTATTGTTATTTTTCTTATTTTTAGTTTATTTAATAATTTTTTCAGCAAATATTTTCTTCATTTTTTAAAGTATCTGCATTGTTGGATTAGGGCTTGTAAGTAAGCATTTCACGTTAAGGTCTACCTGTTGTATTCAGCGCAGGAGACATAAAATGTGATTTGATTCTATACAAAAGCAGAGTCATGACAACACCATTACCTCAGACTTTCCTACGACAGTGTACAGGAAGCTCTCTGCAAAATATCAACAGAGTGTGCCACTTATTGGTCTGGAGAAGCTATGGTCCGGCGGCTTTTCCACTTAAGTTTATATCAGAGATGATTTTATGAGGGGGTAGGGTAAATTAGGACGGTAGCCTTAATTTTTTATTTAAAGGAGTCTCAAATTTGCAGTTGAGTCAGTCAGCTTTGGTACCACTAGCTTTGCTATGTTATTGTCCAGCATTCAAGTAGACCTATGTTATTTAAGCTCAAATACATTTGCAGTGCAAAAGGATTGTCATACCCAGCACACTGCCTGTGATATCTTCTGAAAGCTGCTGTGTCCAATGAAAGGCCTTCCTTGTGTTTTCAGTCGTGGAAGAGGGATCCTTAGAAGAGGGACCCCATTTAAAATCTATGCTCATTTAGGTGTCCATACTTACTTGAAATTAAGATATAAACGCTCTCTGTTTGAGGGGAGAGAAATCTGTATAATTACATCTTAATCAGGAAAATGAAGTTTATTTAAGAATCCGCCCAAGTGAAAATCCTTTGAGGGGGAGAAGCCTTGTTGTCAGTAGCTTATTGATTGATATGTGCGATGTTAATGAATGTATGTGTAGTGATAAACAAGGGATCCATCTCGCATAGCAACGTGTGTAAAACGAAAGGAGAGTGCAGAAAAATGTGTCCTCACAGGCTTCTAATATCTTTCTGACATGTCCAGTAACAATGTTTTTCAAACAATATTGCAGTTGATTCACAATGCGATTGTGCACATTGCAACCTGTACGGTAACTTAGTATTGAGAAGATCACTGTAATGCCGTGTTGGTTTTAGCCTTTTTCTCGCTGTCCACAGGTCATGAAAGGTCAGCACAGCCAATGATGTCCCCTTATTTGCATATATAGTTTATGGTTTAACCTTTAACCTATTCTGTTCCTTGAAATAATTATAATTGAAACCAGTCCCGGTTCAAGTTGGTGAGTATCAATGAAAAAGACGTCAGTTTTAGTGAGAGCCAGGGCATTCCCAAAGAGGAGTGCCGAGGCGTGCATTGTGGGATACCCTTGCTTGTAATGTGGTTTCTGTTCAGTGTAAGTCCTGAACCAAAAATGTGTAGGTTATATGAAATCCCCAACAGCTGCAGGCTATACATAGCCATTGGTTTACTGAAAACCATTGTTTGAATCTGGAAGTGAGATGCGAAAGTAATTGGCTAGACTTTCCCACAGATATTACACAGGTATTGCATTGGCCTATTTGTTGTCAGTCATAGAAAAAGGTACCTTTACTACTCACCTTGGAATGCCCCTTTTAACTGGGCCTTAGCCAGCAAACTCTCAGAAGAAGAGTATCAATTTAATTCAATAGCAGCATGGGATGTAATTGGTTTGCGAATGGGTCTCAAGAATGCTTGGTTTTGCATGTTAAATGTGTATGTTTGGCGTCACGGCCTTGTTAACACCTGAATGGGGGTTGCTGTGTTGTTCAGTGGGCTTCACGCGAGGCTGATTAAACCCTGTGCAGAAACAATCAGCCCAGATGAATGGCTCCCTGCGACGCTTAATTAGCAGGCCTCCCCAACGTTTTTGCTCGATAAGCAAAACGCAGCTGTGGAACTCATGTGGAACACGTGGTCGCCAAGCATCACCAGGTCCCAGATGACTCATACCCTTTCAGACAACTGCATACCACCCTGCATCTCACTGCTGGCTTGCCTCAAAAGTAAGCAGGATTGGTGCTGGTCGGTCCCTGAATGGGAGACCAGATGCTGCTGGAAGTGGTGTTGTAGGGCCAGTAGGAGGCACTCTTTCCTCTGGTCCAAAAAAAGAATCCCCCAATGCCCCAGGGCAGTGATTGGGGACATTATCCTGTGTAGGGTGCGGTCTTTCGGATGGGACATTAAATAGGTGTCCTGACTCTCTGTGGTCACCAAAGATCCCATGGCACTTCTCGTAAGAGTAGGGGTGTTAACCCTGGCATCCTGGCTAAATTCATACCATCATCGTCACCTACTCATCCCCAGCTTCCAATTGGCTCATTCACCCCCACCCCCCTTCTCCCCATGTAACTATTCCCCAGGTCGTTGCTGTAAATAAGATTTTTTTTCTTAGTCAACTTATCTGGTAAAATAAGGGATACATAAAATAAACTGTGCCTACCCAAACCTTGCTGTGCTGGAATAGATATTTAGTTTTCACATTGTCCTTTCCAGCACAGTTCCAGCAAAGATGGTGGATGCGTAACCAGTTCAGCCCAGTACCGTTCAGCCCAGTGTAGTTCAGCTCAGTAGTGTGAACAGGGTAGCCTATAATTGGTTCGATCAGACAAAGTGAGACCTTTTTGAATGACTCCTTTCATAAGAACATTTTAGGTCCACGGGGGTCCTAATGCCACTGTGTTCTCTTGTGTTGAACCTCTGCCATTGTGTCAGTGACCATGAAGGTTAAATGCGTATGGCACCATGGTGGCTAATTGGCACCGTTGTTCTGGATGAGTAGTTTCGCCTCCCAGTAGGCTTTCACTACATCCCCATTTCTGGGTGTTCCCTTGTTTGATTAATTGGGTTTTTAGTTTTTTAAGAGCTTAAAATGAAAAATGAACTCACTGCAAAGGTAAGCTGGGAGGTGTGCATGAAGGGGATGAGTTGGGAAAATGAAAGACTGAAGGAGAAGTGGTGTCTATGCTTGGTCCGGTTATCATTTGCATGACACTCAAATTAAGATGGATTGACAGTGGGAGGAACATGGAGGGATAATAACAAGGTTACATGGAAATTCTACTTTTTACATGACCATGTATAAAATGCTGCTTTATAGACTTGTAGCATCTCCATGTAGATGAGGGGAGAAGACAATTATGCAACAGTACCCCCTCAGACTTGGGTTGATGAAGAGAGGGGGTGATGGGAAGGCAGGTTTTGTATGCAGGAATTGCTATATTGGACTCAGAGTCTGAAGTGACACTATATATTGACATAAGTAACTCTTCCCACCTGTCAATGAGAAGGTGTTTCCCTTCTTTTAGCACTTACCAGATCCGGCAGGCAGTAGAATCTCACATTTCCTTGCAGTAGATTGTGTGGCTGGTGTGCTACACTACTGTAGCTCTCCTTTTGTTGCACTGTTCGTTTCACATCTTAAAAAAATAAAAATAAAAAGTCATTTGAAAAGTACTTAGACGTAGTTACGTCCTACAAAATCATTTAAATTTTATGGTGTGCCACGTCTTGTTAAATGAAGTGAATTTAATTGTCACTTTCCACAATGTTTTTTTGTCCACCAAAATATACCTTTCACACAAATCATACCACTTTGACGCTGTGACCTTTTGTGGAACGCGTATCCTGCCACGGCTTTGACCTTTTCCCGCTCTTTTGACCTTTTTTTCCCCCCCCAATGTTGAACTTTTCCCAATGTTGACAGTCAGGACGTGTCATCCAGGATGTGTATCATTCCCTGTCATCCAAACACTGTCCCCTTCACTGATTTGTAGGGATGTCTGTGCTGTTATGAGTCAGCCAGAATAGTAAAGTAGTAGTAACAGAATTGTTAACAGTGAACACCAGTCCAGTACACTTATACTGTAGTTTTCATTTCTTTGCTCTCTGTGTCCTAGTGTAAAGAGAACTAAGGCCAGTAGGTGAAAGAGAATCTGTCAATAACTGTGCTGTTGTCTATGGTGGCTAATTGGCACCGTTGTTCTGGATGAGTAGTTTCGCCTCCCAGTAGGCTTTCACTACATCCCCATTTCTGGGTGTTCCCTTGTTTGATTAATTGGGTTTTTAGTTTTTTAAGAGCTTAAAATGAAAAATGAACTCACTGCAAAGGTAAGCTGGGAGGTGTGCATGAAGGGGATGAGTTGGGAAAATGAAAGACTGAAGGAGAAGTGGTGTCTATGCTTGGTCCGGTTATCATTTGCATGACACTCAAATTAAGATGGATTGACAGTGGGAGGAACATGGAGGGATAATAACAAGGTTACATGGAAATTCTACTTTTTACATGACCATGTATAAAATACTGCTTTATAGACTTGTAGCATCTCCATGTAGATGAGGGGAGGAGACAATTATGCAACAGTACCCCCTCAGACTTGGGTTGATGAAGAGAGGGGGTGATGGGAAGGCAGGTTTTGTATGCAGGAATTGCTATATTGGACTCAGAGTCTGAAGTGACACTATATATTGACATATGGCATCCATCTCAGACTCTCCTTCTGGACAGTGTTTCTCAACGTACAGTGCATTCATAAAGTATTCAGACCCCTTGACTTTTTCCACAGTTTTTTATGTTAGACATATTTCTAAAATGGATTAAATTTAAACAAAATCCTCATCAAAGTGATTTTTGCAAATTTATTAAAAGCAGAAATACCATATTTACATTAATATTCAGACCCTTTGCTATGAGACTCGAAATTGAGCTCAGGTGCATCCTGTTTGATTAGAGTCCACCTGTGGTAAATTCAATTGATTGGAAATGATTTGGAAAGGCATACACCTGTCTAATTTAAGGTCCCACAATTGACAGTGCATGTCAGAGTAAAAACCAAGCCATGTGGTCGAAGGAATTGTACGTAGAGCTCCAAGACAGGATTGTGTCGAGGCACAGATCTGGGGAAGGGTACCAAAAAATGTCTGCAGCATTGACGGTCCCCAAGAACACAGTGGCCTCCATCATTCTTAAATGGAAGAAGATTGGAACCACCAAGACTCTTCCTAGTGCTGGCTGCCCGGCCAAACTGAGCAATCGGGGGAGAAGGGCCTTGGTCAGGGAGGTGACCAAGAACACGATGGTCACTCTGACAGAGCTCTAGCGTTCCTCTGTGGAGGTGGTTATCCTTCTGGAAGGTTCTCCCATCTCTGCAGCACTCCACCACTACACCAGCAATAACATCTGCTAAACGCATGTATGTGACCAATAAAATTTGATTTGAGTGGCCAGACAGAAGTCACTTCTCAGTAAAAGGCACATGACAGCCCACTTGGAGTTTCCTAAAGGCAACTAAAGGACTGTCAGACCATGAGAAACAAGATTCTCTGGTCTGATGAAACCAATATTAAAATCTTTGGCCTGAATGCCAAGTGTCACGTCTGTAGGAAACCTGGCACCATCTCTACGGTGAAGCATGGTGGTGGCAGCAGCAGCATGCTGTGGGGATGTTTTTCAGCGGCAGGGACTTGGAGACTAGTCAGGATCGAGGCAAAGGTGAACAGAGCAAGTACAGAGAGATCCTTGATGAAAACATGTGCCCCAGTTTGAGGTCTTGAGCGCTCTGGAGAAGATTCACCTTCCAACAGGACAACGACACTAAGCACACAGCCAAGACAACTCAGGAGTGGCTTCGGGACAAGTCTCAATGTCCTTGAGTGGCCCAGGCAGAGCCCGAACTTGAACCTGATCGAACATCTCTGGAGAGACTGAAAATAGCTTTGCAGCGACACTCCCCATTCAACCTGACAGAGCTTGAGAGGATTTGCAGAGAATGGGAGAAACTCCCCAAATACAGATGTACCAAGCTTGTAGCGTCATACCCAAGAAGACTCCAGGCTGTAATTGCTGTCAAAGGTGCTTCAGCAAAGTACTGAGTAAAGGGTCTGAATACTTATGTAAATGTAATATTTCAGTTTTTTCAATTCTTTATAAACTAGCAAAAAACAGTTTTTGCATTGTCAATATGGGGTGTGTGTAGATTGATGAGGGGAAAAAACAATTGAATCAATTTTAGAATAAGGCTGTAACTTAACAAAATATGGAAGTCAAGGAGTCTGAATACTTTCCGAATGCACTATGTGTTTGATTCCAGCAGCACTAGCCCACCTGATTCAACTAGTCAATTCAGCCGTTGATTCATTGAATCAGGTTTGCTGATGAGTGGTGGAATGGAACAAATATGTGCAATGGTTGGGGGTCCCTGAGGACCAGGTCTGGAAACACTGTCTTCATGTGTCCATATGTCCTTCACCTGTGCTACTCACTAATGCTAACGATAATACAGGGCTATATCCTCGTTGTCTTTAACCACAGCCCTCTACCTCTCTCATATGAGCATGTTTATGCACTGGAACAGATTGCTATTCTGCCCCTTGAGATATTTCCTCATCATTGTCCTTTATGGCAGCATCAGCCGACCATGATGAGAACTACAGTTTGCCTTCTGCGATAGGGCACCTTTCTGTGGTGGTGGCCAGACCTGAAATATATTTTGTTTGTACAGTTAGTGGCGTCAGCCCACAGAAGGCATCGGAAACGAGCAAGATGTTTTCAGACACTCCGTCTTTGTTTCTCTCTTCCTGTAACCTATTTTCACCTGGCCCTGTATAGTGGGATCTTGTGTTGTCCTTTTGTGTATGTGTGTGAGGAGGAGGAACATCCTCCTCAGTGAATTGATCTTCTCTAGGGTACGTGAGACGGTAGCGTCCCACCTCTTCAACAGCCAGTGAAACTGCAGGGCGCCAAATTCAAATACAGAAATACTCATTATAAAAATTCAGAAAACAAAACATATTTTACATAGGTTTAAAGATGAACTTCTTGTGAATCCAACCACGGTGTCAGATTTAAAAAATGCTTTTCCTGCAAAAGCATACCGTACCATTATTTGAGAACATAGCCCAACAGACAAATCATTACAAACAGTAACCAGCCAAGTAGAAGAGTTACACAAGTCAGAAATAGAGATAAAATCTATCTCTTACCTTTGATGATCTTCATATGTTTGCACTCAGCAGACATTCATTTACTCAATAAATGTTTCTTTTGTTCGATAAAGTCTCTTTATATCCAAAAACCTGTTTTGTTCACGCGTTTTCTTCAGTAATCCACAGGCTCAAACGCAGTCAAAACAGGCAGACAAAAAATCCAAAGTGTATCCGTAAAGTTCATAGAAACATGTCAAACGATGTTTATATTCAATCCTCAGGTTGTTTTTAGCCTAAACAATCGCTAATATTTCAACCGGACAATAACGTCGTCAATATAAAAGGTAAACAAGAAAGGTACTCTCTGTCGCGCGCATGAAAAAACTCTGTGACACTTTAGGGTCCACTCATTCCGACTGCTCTTACTTCCTCATTTTTCAGAATACAAGCCTGAAACAATTTCTAAAGACTGGTGACATCTAGTGGAAGGCATAGGAACTGCAATTTGAGTCCTAAGTCAATGGATACTGTAATGGCATTGAATAGAAAACTACAACAACAACAAAAAACGACTTCCTGAATGGATTTTTCTCAGGTTTTCACCTGCCAAATCAGTTCTGTTATACTCACAGACACTATTTTAAACAGTTTTGGAAACTTTAGAGTTTTCTATCCAAATCTACGAGTTATATGCATATCATATCTTCTGGGCCCGAGTAGCAGGCAGTTTAATTTGGGCATGCTTTTCATCCAAAATTCTGACTGCTGCCCCCTACCCTAGAGAAGTTCATACAAATTTAAATTGTAAAACATTTAAAGTTCTAATTTTTAGATCACTATACTAAATATAATTACTTGTCACCAAATAATTGATTAAAACACATTTTGCAATGAAGGTCTACAGTAGCCTCAACAGCACTCTGTAGGGTAGCACTATGGTGTAGCCAGAGGACAGCAAGCTTCCCTCTAAGTACATTGACTTCAACACAAAACCTAGGAGGCTTATGGTTCTCATCCCCTTCCATAGACTTGCACAGTAATTATGACAACTTCCAGAGGACGTCCTCCAGCCTATTAGAGCTCTTGCAGCATGAACTGACATGTTGTCCACCCGATCAGAGAATTAATCTAGTACTGAAAGCATAGATACAGCTAGCTAGCACTGCAGTGTATAAATTGTGGTGAGGTAGTTGACTCAGAGAAAGACAATAGGTGAACAGTTTTGAACAAAACATTTTTTTCCAAAATAAAGGAGAGGCTAGAGATTCTTCTTTTTTTTCTATTTTTTTTTACACTCCGTTTTACTTACTTAGCTAGCAAATGCAGCTAGCTAGTTTAGCACACTGAAACACCCTATTCAAACAGAGGGATGCTATGTTAGCTAGCTCGCTATGACTTTCCAACACAACACTGGAACTCTCCCAAGTCACGGTAAGCTTTTGGTATTACTAAATTATTGCCACCGGGGCCTCCGGTGTAATGGCTTACTGTACACTGTAACTTTACTGCAGGATTGTAAAGGGTTTACTAACACGTTAGTTATTTTACGTTACTTTAGCTAATATGGTGGAAACGATGTAGGCTGTGTGTAGCGGTTTGACTTGGAAAGGTTTTTTCGTCTGGTCACATACAGCTGATGTGTTGTGCATTGAAGTCCTCAAGCGAAGGGAACATTTGAGAGGAGAGATGTGAGACTGAATACAATGTGGCTGCTATGAAAGTGAACTGTATGACCAGGGGTGTATTCTTTCCGCCAATTCTGTTGAAAACGTTTCTTAAATGGAAGCCAACGGCACAAAATGGGGATAAATATACCTGAATTTGTCCAATATAAACTCTTGTTTACAACTAATGATTACACCCTATATCTGCTAGATGCAGGCAAGAGAGTGTAAGGCATTATTGAATGTCACTGTCTGTCCAGTTCCCTACTCGGTGTGCGTGGCCCGTCACCGACACTCATTTAATGTGAACGGTTTAGAGACGCAATCTCAGGGCTACCGATCCCGTCTTTGAGCAGTCCCAGACATCCCAATATATTCAAACATGTTTGATTTTATCAGAACAAAATCGGCAATGCTCTTGTAGTGTGAGATGTGCAACGACAAGTTTTGAGAATGGCGATCAGCAATAGCCAATGAGAGCTCGTCAAAAAAGCCCTTGAGAGGTTGTTTCGCGTCACCCATAATTTGTAGACTCTCGAGCAGGAGCCATGACTATTAGTATGTGTTTATACTTGCCTTTAACCAAAGTGTCTAATCAATCTAATCACATCATTGTTTTTTCGCAAGAAAGCATGGTGGTATGGAGAATCTTCATGACCAAGTGAAGAATCTTGTAGTGTGTGACACCCCGTCTGTGCCAGATCGTTGAGCGTGCGCACCACTACGTTTGCAAGACAAAAATATACAGGAAATACGGTCACTTAATGTGAGAGGCTCGGCGACGTTATGATTTTGAACGTTGTGTAGTGTGCACCCGGCATAAGAGTATCAGTTATGTGATTCAAGGGGTTAGGGCTCACATGGTTTAATGTAGAAAACCTGCCTGTATGTCTGTTTGGTTAAGATGTGTTTCTTATGCCTTTTGTGTGCATCTATAGGCATGTGTTGATGTCTTCACTGAAGACATCGATACCCTCACTGCCCCATTTTACAAATCTTACTGCTACCTCCGTCTATCAAGATGGCCTATGTTCCAGCATTTCTTCCTATTTAATTTTTTGTTTAAACAACGTATATGCCCCACCCTGTGGTCTGAAGTTCCACAATGATCCCTTTTTGTCAAGATGCCAGGTTTAGAATCAGCGTCTTGCAAGAAGTAGCTTTTCGTCTTTCTGCCCTGAAAGCACAGGGGCTCCCCCCCCCTCCCCCTCTCTCCCTCCTCCTCTCTCCCTCCCAACCTCACTCGGACTCTTTCTCTCTCCCTGTCTTCGTGTGACGTCCTGACCACTAACGGCTACATATTAAGAGATAATTCCATACCCTGAGGTTACAAACCGGCTTAGACTGGCTCGCTCGCATTTTAACTGCGCTGAGTACTCTGGGTAATATAAGAGTGAACAGAATTGTAACTCTGCTTTTTAAAGGAACAGGACAATAATTTATGCAAACAGTGACAAAGTTTGGGTGTTGTGTCTGAGAAACACACAGCCACATCCAGAAATACATATGGTGGATTTAGTAGGCTACAGAGGTTCAACGCAGTTTGGTAATCGTGGGGGTAACCACACATTCTCAATGAACGAAACTCTATTCATTAGAGTAGACTTGCTTTCATGCTGAACCAATGTCTTGGGATGGGTTCTGACTCTGCCCTTTGTTCTAACCCTTGCCTCTCCAATTCCTCCGTGAAGAGGCGGAGTACCTCGAATAGCAGTGTCATTAGTCAATGTTATGCAGTTACATTACTGTAACGTAGGTCAGTGAGAATCCGGTGTCAGTGAAAATCATAATTAGTTCATCTGTATGCTGCCTAATGTACACGCCACAGTACTGTTTGTCAGCATGCATGTGTATGGTCCACTTAAAGTGAAAGGGTTCCATGGTTGACATATGCACACCAAAATCAGCATCTATGAAAGCACAACGTCATGTACATATGACCCACACTCCGAAATGGAACCTATTGGTCTGAATACAGTGTCTTCAGAAAGTATTCACACCCCTTGAATTGTTCCACATTATGTTGTGTTACAGCCTGAATTTTAAAAGGTATTAAATATATATATTTTTGTCATTGGCCTACATACAATACCCCATAATGTCAAAGTGAAGTTATGTTTTTTTAAATGTTTACAAATTTATAAAAAATGTAACGCTAAAATGTATTGAGTCTAGGCATTCAACCCCTTTTGTTATGGCAGCCTAAATAAGTTCAGGAGTAAACATAAGTTGCATGGACTCACTCTGTGTGCAATAATAGTGTTTAACCAGATTTTTGAATGACTAACTCATCTCTGTACCCCACACATGCAATTATCTGTAAGGTCCCTCAGTCGAGCAGTACATTTCAACCACAAAGACCCAGGAAAGTTTTCCTATTTATTTTTATTTAACCTTTTTATTTAACTAGGCAAGTCAGTTAAGAACAAATTCTTATTTACAATGACGGCCTACCAAAAGGTCTCCTGCATGGATTAAAAATACAAAAAATAATTAAATATAAATATAGGACAAAACACACATCACGACAAGAGACAAAAGAACACTACATAGAGACCTAAGACGACAACACAGCATGGCAGCAACACATGACTACCCATCATGGTAGCAACACAACATGACAACAACATGGTAGCAACACAACATGGTCCAAACATTATTGGGCACAGACAGCAGCACAAAGGGCAAGGTAGAGACAACAATACATCACCTAAAACAGCCACAACTGTCAGTAAGAGTGTCCATGATTGAGTCTTTGAATGAAGAGATTGAGATAAAGCTGTCCAGTTTGAGTGTTGTTGCAGCTTGTTCCAGTCGCTAGCTGCTGCGAACTGAAAAGAGGAGCGACCCAGGGATGTGTGTGCTTTGGGGACCTTTAACAGAATGTGACTGGCAGAACGGGTGTTGTATGTGGAGGATGAGGGCTGCAGTAGATATCTCAGATAGGGGGGAGTGAGGCCTAAGAGTTTTATAAATAAGCATCAACCAGTGGGTCTTGCGACGGGTATACAGAGATGACCAGTTTACAGAGGAGTATAGAGTGCAGTGATGTGTCCTATAAGGAGCATTGGTTGCAAATCTGATGGCCGAATGGTAAAGAACATCTAGCCGCTCGAGAGCACCCTTACCTGCCGATCTATAAATGATGTCTCCGTAATCTAGCATAGGTAGGATGATCATCTGGGTTAGGTTTAGTTTGGCAGCTGGGGTGAAAGCGGAGCGGTTACGATAAATCTAGACTTGGTTTCCTTTAACTTTAGCCTGCAGCTTTGATATATTCTGAAAGAAGGACAATGTACCGTCTAGCCATACTCCCAAGTACTTGTATGAGGTGACTACCTCAAGCTCTAAACCCTCAGATGTAGTAATCACACCTGTGGGGAGAGGGGCATGTTTCTTACCAAACCACGTAACCTTGTTCTGAACACCTCCAAAACAAAGGTAAAGGGTAGAGAGAGCTTATTGGACACTAAGAAAGCTTTGTTGTAGAGCATTTAACACATTCTGGGGAGGGGCCAACTGAGTATAAGACTGTATCATCTGCATATAAATGGATGTGAGAGCTTCCTACTGCCTAAGCTATGTTGTTGATGTAAATTGAGAGGAGAGTGGGGCCTAGGATTGAGCCTTGGTGTACTCCCATGGTGACAGGCAGTGGCCGAGACAGCATATTTTCTGACTATATACACTGCACTCTTTGAGATGGGTAGTTAGCAAACCAGGCCAACGACCCCTCGGAGACACCAATCCTCCTTAGCCGGCCCACAAGAATGGAATGGTCTACCATATCAAAAGCTTTTGCCAAGTCAATAAAAAATAGCAGCACAACATTGCTTAGAATCAAGGGCAATGGTGACATCATTGAGGACCTTTAATGTTTCAGTGACACATCCATAACCTGAGCGGAAACCAGATTGCATACCAGAGAGATTACTATAGACGTCAATAATCAACTGACTGGCTTTCTTGATAATTTATTCCAACACTTTTGATAAACAGGGCAAAATAGAAATGGGCATACAAAAGTTAGGATCAGCTTGATCTCCCCCTTTAGATAAAGGACAAACTATGGCTGCCTTCCAAGCAATGAGAACCTCCACAGAAAGGAGAGACAGGCTTGGCAATGATAGGGGCAGCAATCTTAACAATACCACTGAAAATATCAAAAAAGAAGGTCCAAGTGTTTTCGACAGAGGGGATCAAGCTGATTCTATACCATTTTACAGAGGCCAGTTCATGAAGGAAGGCTTGCTCATTAAAGGTTTTTAGCAATCGTCTATGACAAATCAGGACAGGACGTTTCACTGAGCAGCCATTACAAACACAGGCTGTAAAACAGGGATCACTAAGGTCATTACAGAAAACACCAGACTGATACCTATCAGGATTATTTGTGAGGATAACATCAAGAAGAGTAGCCTTTCCTGGGTGTTTGGGGTCATACCTTGTGGGATTGGTAATAATCTGAGGACGATTTAGGGAGTCCCATTGCTTTAGGACTTGGTCAGGTGGTTTTAAGCAATGCATTGCAAAGAAGTGCACTTATTAGTAGATGAGTAAATGTATAAAAAACAGACATTGAATATCATGGAGCATGGTGAAGTTATTAATTACACTTTGGATGGTATATCATTACACCCAGTCACTACAAAGATACAGGCGTCCTTCCTAACCAATGCCAGAGAGGAAGGAAACTGCTCAGGGATTTCATTAGGAGGCCAATAGTGACTTTAAAACCATTACAGAGTTTAATGGCTGTGATAACTGAAGATGGATCAACAACATTGTAGTTACTCCACAATACTAACCTAATTGACAGAGTGAAAAGAAGGAAACCTGTACAGAATACAAATATTACAAAACATGTACCTGTTTGCAACAAGGCACTAAAGTAATCCTGCAAAAAATGTGGCAAAGCAATTCACTTTGTCCTGAATACAATGTGTTATGTTTGGGGCAAATCAAATACAACAAATTACGGAGTACCACTCTCCCATATTTTCAAGCATATTGGTGGATGCATCATGTTATGGGTATGCTTGTAATCGTTAAGGACTGGTGTTTTTTGGTTTTTCAGGATAAAAAATAAACGGAATGGAGCTAAGCACAGGCAAAATCCTAGAGGAAAGCCTGGTTCAGTCTGCTTTCCACCAGACACTGGGAGATGAATTTACCTTTTCAGCAAGATGATAACCTAAAACACAAGGCCAAACCTACACTGGAGTTCCTTACCAAGAAGACAGTGAATGTTCCTGAGTGGCCGAGATGCAGTTTTGAATTAAATCTACTTGAAAATCTATGGCGAGACCTGAAATGGTTGTCTAGCAATGATCAACAACCAATTTGTCAGAGCTTGACATTTTTTTTAAAGAACAATGGGCAAATGTTGAAAAAATCCAAGTGTGGAAAGCTTTGAGACTTACCCAGAAAGACTCACGGCTATAATCACTGCCAAAGATGCTTCTACAAAGTATTGACTAGGGTGTAAATACTTTTGTAAATTAGTTATTTCTGTATTTTATTTTCAATAAATTTGCAACAATTTATACAAACATGTTTTCACTTTCTCATTATGGGGTATTGTGTGTAGATGGGTGAGGGGAGAAAATCTATTTAATCTATTTTGAATTGAGGCTGTAACACAACAAAATGTGGAAGCATTCATACCCCTTGACTTATTTCTGAAGGCACTGTAGACTGGAAAACAGCGTGATATTTCAGTGGAGACCGCTATGCAGTTGTTTTTAAAAATTATTCTTCAAAAAACTAATTAGATCATTTTAGATAAAATGTATTAACACTTTGAAAATTGTCAGTTTAATATTCACTCCTTAGTACCCAATCATTTTTTCCTGGTTTTCCTGGAAGGGCTGAATAAAATATATGTTCCATTGAAATGAATGGAGTCATTTCCCATTCAGGTTCAATGTAGAGAAGTTACTGGAGCTGAAGGTAGTGTAACCAATGTCATCACGATCCCAGTATATACCAAACGTTTGTCCAATATGTTGGTTGTATTGTGGAATATGGTGTTTAGGGTAACACTATGAATATCCCACACATGTCTTTGAGACGACACATTTAGTAATGGTCATTCTTCCCATCTGATCTTTGTGGCCATGGATTGTCATTTATGCTTTTCCCAAATTGAATAAGGGAAACTAGCCTATTTAATAGGGCCTCAGATGAGCTAGTGTATGCTCATCTTATGTAAGGGGAAAAAACACATTGTTTGGTGTCCTTTCAATAGGCGTACAGATTGTCTGTATTTTGGCCTGACCAGCATTGCCTTCTTTATAACGTGTGCTCCAGCAGTGGATAACTGGTTCTGTGGGAACAATGACCCATTGAGTTCTGGACCCATTTGTTCTCTGCTAGGTAACCTAAACTCATTGGGTCCTGGACCTATTTGGTCTGTGATTGGTAACCATGACCCATTGGGTTCTCATCTGTTACCGTCCGTATAGTAGTCTCCAAAAACCCAGACTGTGAGGCAGACTTATTTGAAGGAAATCCTGTGTTGTGTTCATTTGGCACCAACTGGAAGAAAACTGACTTGACTGAAAGGAGGGACTACATGGACGTTTTTGTTTTAAGTTGCAAAAATATTTCAAACGTATATTTTAAAACTGATGAATACAGCACAGCCATGGTTGAGGAGTCATTCCTCTTCCAGATAATGTTGCTGCTGCTTACCATGGATGGTCTCTCAAGGCCACTGTCGAGCTCCGCCATGTCAGTCAGCTACCTCGGTGCTCACGTTTGTGCGTTTGGCTCTTTGTCTCCCAACTTCACACCCCACACACTTCCTCCCCTTTGCCCCCTGCCGCTGCCCAGCTCCACCTCCCCACCCTCTTCACCACCACTACCACCCTCCTCCTCCCTAGCCACCCCTCCCTCTCTCCCTCCCTCGAGCGACAGTATAACAGGAATTGATTAGTGGCATGGCTTGAAAATAGAAGGGGGTCGGTTGTCGTGGCAACGACCACAATGAGCGGTTGTCTTGTTTAATGAAGACCAGGGGTGTGTTTAAGTGTTGTGCCTGAGCAGGGGTGGTGTGAACGGGAGGTGTGTATCGATGCGGGAGGCGAGACGCGTACATTTGGTGTTGAGTATCTTTGATGTTTGGTGTTCTGTAGATGGCTCATATTTTATGTTGGTGTGCAGGTGTGCACATATGTGTTTGTTTGTAGCTAATTCCGTGTGTGTGTGTGTGTTTATATTTATTTGGAAGCTCACCTCCCCATGCCATTTTTATGTGGATGATGTTGCGTCTGAGATGTGACTGATTTTCTCTGTCAGTCTAGCTCTTGATAGGCTTACTCAACCTGAGGGTATATCAACAAGAACCACCAATATGAAATACGATGCTGTAAGTCTGTCAACATCTCACAGTTGCAGTGCTTACTATAGACTTCAATCCCACATCTTGTTATCCATAACTCCTGAGCAGTTCAAGCCAACCAATTACAACTCTGTGGCCATGGGCGCCATCCGCCTAATTGGCCTCATTAGTGTCAGAAACTAACCGTATGCAAATTCTGGTCATATTCCCAGCAGCCCCCAGATCTGAGTAATATACGGCAGGGCTGCCAGTGTGTGGGTTGATCAGGATGTAGGTCCAATTAATACATTAACCAATGAGCTTAACCGCTGCGCTCCTGCCCAGACCTTCCATTGGCTTTTCAAAATTGCTGTGCAGTGTTTTTTTTCTTCCTGTTCCCAGACATATCTTTATCAGCACAACAATTGTGATACGGTTGGCCTCAAATTCCCTTTCAACAACAAACATTGTCGTTGTAGAATACCAATAAGTATTTTAGTAGTTTGTTAGCAGTTTGTTGATTTCATGCCAACTAAATCACCTAATAATGTGACACAAAACTAGCTACCAGTGATGAGAACCTGCATTGGACTTAAATGGCCTCATGTCACTGCTCTGTCCTAGGCTGTATTACTATTCTTTATCTAAATGTATGCTAAAAGAGCATAATAAATGTGATCTATGGACTGCCACTTCTTGTCCAACTAATGTGACCTTTACCTGTGATCTGTATGTACCATACCCACAGCACTGACAGTTCTTCCAGAAAATATGTATTTTAAATGTGTAGATTTTATTGTGTTGATGGATTGTATTATTTATTTGTAAATGGTTTCAAATAAGTCAGCATTAGCTGCTATTGATACCATGTAATGTCGCCTTATTGAAATTGTAGCTTGTAGCTCAGAATCAATTTATCCACTACCATCACCAGTGTTGTTTTTCGATTAGCGCAAAAAGCCAAGCTAACAGTATACCTCCCAGCAACTCTTAAAGCTGATCGGTGCATTGTTCAAAGTCCCTGCCTTGCCTTAGTGTTCCAGTGAATTTGTTAATAATCATTTTGAACAGATTTGGTGACTGATAAAATGGGGTTGTCTACATCTCTTCTACATTTGCTTGAAGTATGGGATTTAGACTGTATGCTTCCACCACTGTTTTTCTGCTTACAACATTTGTAGATCCAGTAGTGTTTTTCAGTGGTGTGATCTTTTCTCTTTGCATACAACTGCATCAAGAGATTCATTCCAATCAGAAGACCAATGCCAATCATAGTATTGATTTCTATCAACTAGATTACCATTTTGTTTTATAAACTCATCAATCAATGTTGATTTTTGGGTCACTAATCCTGGAAACCAATACAAGGTTAGATAATTACTAACAAGGAATGGGTTTCGGGCTCTTGTAGGAAAGCTCTGTAGAAACCAAGCTTTGGCCTCAAATGAAGCACTGGAACTCTACATCGCTGGCATTTTGGCGCTGTGAACCATAAGCTCAAGTTCCCCAATAATGCATTCCCCTTAACTATAAGCACTATAAAAGCAAAAAGGATGGATCATCTGCAAATGCTATTAAACCGAAGAGATTTTATTGAGTGAAATGGAGGGAAAGGCAGAAATTGGACTTCTGCAACCCCAGCGTTTCTGACCCTTTATGGTGTTTTGTCACCTGCGATAGTCTCCTGTGGAGTTACAAGGCACAGGAATGGCTGCAGTATGAGATCATGAAGCCAGTGTCAGCTGCTGAAGTAATATTTCTGCTTTATGTGCCCTTGGGGATGTCGCACTCTCATCTAGTGCGTTGTCGCCTGTGAAAGCGAGCTCACTGTGTCTCGGCTCTGCTTTGCGGAACCCCATAGGACTGCTATCCTAATCACAAAGGATTGGCTGTTTGTCGTGCTGACCTTCAACCCCGAGCAGGGCAGCTAAACCACTTTAAATCTGGACTTTGTCTCCATTGTGCAGAAATGCAGGTCTGCCGCCGATTTTTGAAAATCATAAATATCCCTCAGAAGTTCGGAGCATAAAGCTACACTAATGAAAATAGGCCCTTATCGGATCCCTTGATACTAGGGTCGTAAACAGCCTGTGGAATTCAGAGGAACTCAAAATCTGAGGATGCGTGAGGGATACTTGTTGGTCACGGCCAATTTTAAAAATACCAGTCACGTGTAGGAAGCATTTTTCAGCAACGGAAATCTGTCAAGTGATATGACCTACACATGATGTCAGGTGTCATTATTCCAATAGCATTATTGCAATGTTCAGCTGGTTAGTAAATGTTCTCCAGTTTGAGAAAGCTTCATCGGATGTCTTTCAGAAAACCATGAATCACAATGGAAAGCCAGTATTTCTACGTTCCTTGTTATTCCTCATACAGTTTTATATTTATCTGTGGCACAAGCACAGCAACCTGTGTCTATGGTTACCCTGCTTTGGAACTGGGAATGTGAAACTGGAGATTGGTCAGCCATCAATGGCCATGGTCACTGAGCTCAAATGAAAGATTTCTGCCCTATAGCCTCAGAGAAACATACTCAACACTTCTCTTTTCACTTCACAGTAGTGCTGAGTGATTAGTGCTATTTGAAGTCAGTTCGGTTTCCATTCGATTATTAAAAAATAATCCCGGTTTTCGCTTTTGATTATTTGGGTTGAATGCTGTAACACAGAATAAAACAATTAATACATGTGCATGATTGTAGTGACTGCCCATTGCTGCTTATCACTTATTAACCATTTATTCACATTACTTTAATGAAATATTTCAGTTGTTGTGTTTGTTCGTTTTATTTGATGACTTATTTGATTCTAAGTCATCATCATCTCTATAGAGCTGCTGCCTATGCTGTCTGACAAAATCACTATTTTGTAGTTCTTCGAAGTACAGTGCCTTCGGAAAGTACTCAGACCCCTTCACTTTTTCCCAATTTTGTTTTACGTTACAGCCTTTAATCTAAAATACATTCAGTTGTTTTTCCTTTCCTCGAAAGTGAGCTCAGGTACATCCTGTGTCCACTGAGCATCCTTGAGATGTTCCTACAACTTGATTAGAGTCCACCAGTAGTAAATTCAATTGATTTTAACATGATTTGGAAAGGCACACACCTGTCTATATAAGATCCCACAGTTTACAGTGCAAAACCAAGCCATGAGGTCGAAGAAATTGTCAGTAGAGCCCCGAGACAGGATTGTGTCGAGGCACAGATCTGGGGAAGTGTACCAAAACAATTATGCAGCATTGGAAGGTCTCCAAGAACACAGTGGTCTCTATCATTCTCAAATGGAAGAAGTTTGGAACCAACTAGACTCTTCTTAAAGCTGGCCGCTCGGCCAAACTGAGCAATCGGGGGAGAAGGGCCTTGGTCAGGAAGGTGACCAAGAACTCGATGGTCACTTTGGGTGAGCTCCAGAGTTCCTCTGGAGATGTGAGAACCTTCCAGAGAAGGACAACCATCTCTGCAGCACTCCACCAATCAGGCATTTAGGGTAGAGTGGCCAGATGGAAGCCACTCCTCAGTAAATGGCACATGACAGCCCGCTTGGAGTTTGCCAAAAGGCACCTAAAGAACTCCCAGACCATGAGAAACAAGATTCTCTGGTCTGATGAAATCAAGATGGAACTCTTTGGCCTGAATACCAAGTGTCACATCTGAAGGAAACCTGGCACCATCCCTACAGTGAAGCATGGTGGTGGCAGCATCATACTGTGAGAATGTTTTTCAGCGGCAGGGACTGGGAGACTAGTCAGGATTGAGGGAATAATGAACGGAGCAAAGTACAGAGAGACCCTTGATGAAAACCTGCTCCAGAGCGCTCAGGACCTCAGACTGGGGCGAAGGTTCACATTCTAACAGGACTACGACCGTGAGCATGCAACGAAGACAACACAGGAGTGGCTATGGGACAAGTCTCGGAATGTCCTTGAGTGGCCCAGCCAGAGCCCAGACTTGAACCCGATCTAACATCTCTGGAGACACCTGAAAATAGCTGTGCAGCAACGCTCCCCATCCAACCTGACAGAGCTTGAGAGGATCTGCAAAGAAGAATGGGAGAAACTCCCCAAATACAAGCATGTGCCAAGCATGTAGCGTCATACCCAAGAAGACTCTAGGATGTAATCGCTGCGACAAACAAAGTACTGAGTAAAGGATCTGAATATTTGTGTTTAATGTGATATTTCCTATAATTAAAAAAAAGACCAAAAACCTGTTTTTCTTTGTCATTATGGGGTAATGTGTGTAGATTGAAGAGAGAAGAAAACAATTCAATCAATTTGAGAATAAGGCTGTAATTTAATGAAATGTGGAAAAAGTCAAGGGGTCTGAATACTTTCATGAATGCTGTATACCAACTATCAATCACTTAGATCATGCGAAGCAACAGCTGCTCTCTTTTTCCCCTCACAATTTCACATTCTTCTGTCTCTTCAGTAGCAGGCATAAAAGAAACACAGACCAGACAAATAGATGCACAATGGATTATGGTAATTGTAGTTAATTACCACGTTTTGTGCGCTAAACTATGTAGAATATTGGCCACATCTCCCTACTACATTGCACAGTTCAGGCTGGATCTAATGTATCAACAAAAAATAACAATGTGCGCATTGAACTCTCATAAAATAAACAAACAAAATGGAGTTCAAATAATTTAACCAATTTAGGTCAAGTTAATTTGATAAAACTAACCGAAATGTTGGTTAATCGCTCAGCATTACTTCACAGACCATTATCTTAAACAAATAGGCACCTATTCCTCAGGCGCATGAACTTAGTCTTTGGAGAAATGCCATGAAACGCTGTAATACAACTTTGATTTGAAGTCTGTGGATTATGCAAGCTAGTTAAAAAATTAGACTCCTCTAATTTCAGCAAATGTACATAGTAGTGGCTCCAAACAACATAAAAGGCCAAGTGGGTGTAGCAGGACTGGATCATGCGTTTCCAGAAAGATCCCCGAGCCCAGCAGCCACCCGCATCCCCAGACACTTGCAATGCTCACCCTGTCTGACCCAATGACAAGGCTTTAATAACTCCTAACTGGGTCACAGCCCACAGCCTTGTGATTCCATACCACAAATTCCATACATTACTTAAAGGCGTAACCGTACGTAACTTTTATAAGGCCATGAGGATAACTGTTATGATACTGATAATGACAAATATATGCATTTCACAAGGGTAAGTGTCTACTTGGGTTATGGCGACGGCGGACATTTTGTATGCCCGTAACGCTCGCTTGGCATCCGATGCGGTGAAGAGGAAAATGATTAATTGAGCCAATTGAGCTGGTGGGTGATCAGACGAGCTGGATGGGTAGAGCCAGAGATGTTGGGAGTTTTGCCAGGATCACAGGATGGAGATGAGGGGGCGGGGTGGTGATGGCAAACACCCCCCCCTGCGCCTCTGCGATAAGCGCCCCCACCATCAGACGAATCGAATTGTAACAAAAAATGAAATTAGAAAAAAAGGAAGATCTCAGTCTTGTGTGAAGTTGAGTCAGAAGGAGGTGAAGAATTTCCCTGTCTTCTCCCTCAGTCTCTCTCTTTCTCTCTCGCCCTGGGTAAAAGATGCGGTGCCACCAGCGTGTTGGGGACGGTGAGGTGCAGGAGTTGCATCAGCCAAATTAATTGTCATGATGCAGATCATGCGTGAAATGAGCTGCAGATTCCACCTTGTGGTTGCAAATGGTCTTATTACTATTGTACCCCACCATCTGGCATTTGTCCTGTTTGGTCAACTCTCCAAACCAGTTATGCCAAGCAGCATAGGAAGACCAATTGTGCGGACGTATTGACGTTAAGGTGTCTGGAGGTGGTGGATTTTTGGGGTGCCCCCCCCCCCCCCCCCCCAAAACGAGGTGGACATTTTGGCGTGTGTGTGTGTGATCTGATCGACAGGCAGCAGTGGCGTGCGCATTAAGAAAATGGTGTGTGTCGGTGGGGGGATGGGCGGTGGGGGGAATTAAGGGTTGGCATCATGTCAGGGTAGCGTGTCAGAGCGCTCATCTTTTTTCTGCTCAATCTTCCTCTATCCGCCTACCCACCCCCTACCTCTCTTCCCCACACACACACACACACACTTTTAGATAAGGGTAGTGTAATGAAAATGCATTCCTAAAAAAGCCAGTTGTGTGGGTCAGTACCTTCAGTACCTTCGAGGGGCCCCCAGAAAGTAAGCGTGTGTGTTTATTTTTACAACTACGGGGAGAAAAACTTTTGGGGGGAGGGGTGCAGGAGAAGGGAGGGGTCGCTTATGCACACTTCTTTGTGGTGTTGCACAGCTGTAGTAGAATACCGAAGAGGAGGGGGAGGGTGGATGAGGGGGGTTACTAAAGATTGCCTAAAGATTGCCTTATGTTGGCATGGCCTGTTAATTCCCTGTGTGCTGACTTTTTGGGGTAGGAGGCCCCTCTTTCCCTCCGTCTCCTCACTGTCACTGTGTTCCGACTATGCTACTTGTGACAATCACAGTCCGTGTGTGTGTGTGTGCGTGCGTGCATTGCTGTGGAATCCCTCTGGATCAATGGCGACGTGAGGTGAGGAACTCTGTACAGAGAGAAGGGTGGGGGTTAAAGGAAAAATTGCAATTTGGGGTAAAGGGGGGATGATGTTGTTCTTTTCTCAAATTGTCTCCTCCCTCTCTCGCTTTCCCTCTCGCACCGTCTCTTTCTTTCTTTTCGATTCCCTTAGCTGCTGCTGCATTGGCTGGCAAAGTGCCCAAAGCTGTGAGTCTGTCATGGAGTGCGCGTGTGCAGGAGGGAGGGGGGAGCTGGGGGGGAAGGGAGGTGTGGCAGAGGGGGAGCGCAGGGGTGTTCGTTTTAGGCAGAAGCATAAGGGGGAGAGGGTTGTTGGGTAGAAAGAGTCTGGTTTGTGTAGCAGCTGACTGAAACAGTCATTATATTATGTAAAGGCAGACGGGGCACTGGGGGGGGCAAGACTGACGTGCACCACAGTAGCCACTCTGATTGGCTCGGGCCAGTGCCATTGTTGGCCATGCACGTGCTTGTGCTTTCTTTTTTCCCTTCTTCTTCCTCTGTCTCTTATTAGAGGTGGGTGGCTTGGCATGGAGGTTGCAAGGGTGTTTATTTATTTTTTTACGCGAAATGGAGACTGTGATTCGCATCATGCCTTCGAGGCATCCAAAATGAAACGAGGCGAATGTGCACTTGCATTTCCCCGACACTCCCTGAGTCCCTATTATTGAGGAGGGGATAGTAGGTTATCATTAAAGATTCCACTTTTTTTTTAAGGAACAGCTTCAGATCTGGAGATGATAATATTGAGATGTAACAGAATGACAGGCTGAATGGATTTAATGGTGCCAGACAGAAGAATAAGATAATGCTATAGATGAGGGGGAATGATAGAACGACACCACAAGGAATAATCCGCTATCAGGGAAGTGATAAAGTGATTAAAAGGGGCCAATTAAATCTCTATTTGAATTCCAATTGAGGAGGCTCTCGCTACATGACATTTTTGTAGAGTTAGATGTTGGGCCTTTGGGATTAATTAGTGATGGTTCCTGTACAATGCTGCAAGTGAACTACTATTGCTGATGGCTCAGTCTTACAAAGGTCAGTTCAAAGCAGGTGTTTGCGTACTGTGGCCCTTTGAGGGACAAATAAATCTAACGCGATTCAGTGTTGAAGTTGAGAACATTTTGGACTCTAACTTGTAGAAAAGAGTCTCTGCGTTCTTCGAACAATGCACATTTCAGTAATTTAATGTGCCAAGCTTTTGGTCTTACAAAGACCTTTGTCCGAGTATCTGATTGTCTCTAATAGTTTAAAACAGAACGGGACTGTTTTGAGAAGCCAGATAAAGACTTTCCCTTGAGGTGCTTGACCTCTACATTGCCCTTCACTTGGCGAATGTGGTCAGAGTTGTGTGGTCTGAGAGTTGTGTGGTCTGAGAGTTGTGTGTTCAGGAGCTCAGATCCTTTTTGTAACACAGTTCGATGTCTGACTCCATGTTTGTAGGGAAACGTGATTTGGAAACAGCCCCATGCATAGATGAGACACTCATCTATGCTTTGGAAGGTTATTTGTGATAAAGTTGTTCTATTTTGGCAGTTGGGATCCATTTGTCCATTAATATTTGGACATTACTAGTGGTGGAGTCTTTCTTCAGTTTCAAGTTTTGTGAGACTCATTTGAACCCGGATTGAAACCTTGGTGCTAAAGCAATAGGCTATAAACCGAATACTTCACAAGAAAGTAGACCGTTGGAATGCATTCTGAGAACCAAGGATTCATTGGAACACAGTCACCAGTCTTTGGTGGAAGTCTGCTCGCTGTTGACTTTCGGTCAGAGGTCCTTTGGTGTATCTGGAGACTGTGTTTTTCTTACCGTACCTCGTCAAACGCCTCCATCTCTGTGAGGTCAGATGCGAATCAGACCCCATCAGTCAACATGGCTGAACACAGAGCAGTTAGTCTAGCAGCCTCCGTGCCTGTCACCAAGGGGAATAAGGTCAGTGGTAACACTGTACCATAATAATGCTACTGTATAACTTACAGGCCCTGACGCTTCCCCTGTGGACAGGTATTCTTTTTCATTTACATAACAGAACTGGAAGGGTAACAGTTACGACACACATGGACTCCTGTTGTGATGGGGAAGCACCTGCATTGACGGAGCACCTGCATTGTGTGAGTACAGACGAAGCATCATCCATGGTGCTACTACTACAGCACTGTTTGACTGTTGGTGCAGTGCACTCATATATGCATCACTGAAGGCCTCCCCGGTTATTAAGAATGAGCTTGGCTAACCGCGCACATTGTCTGAATACGAATCTAGATCGTTTCTTAATTGGGATGGTTTTTCATCAGATGCTGTCTATCTGCAATGGAAATCCATACAGATATGCTGCCATGGAAAACCTAGATTTTTGTTGTTGTAGAAAATCCGGGAAATACCTGAAGATTATAACATAGCCAGCCATACATCTATAGATTTAAATGTACTCAGCAGGTTGTCACCAACATCTTGTGTTTATACTAGCCTTTGATGTGCAGGTGTTTATTTTATGTATGTCTTTTGCTGCTTTTTAGCGTTTTATCGAATGTTGTATTTTGACTACAATCTTGTGTTTTGTCTACTTGTGGATAGGTTTTAGGAAATTAATTTCTGAATTGTGTGCTTATTGTTCTTTTTACCTCAGAAAGTCCTCTCTATGCAGAGCAAGATTTCTAGGAACCAATGCAGACGTCAGAGCACTCACTGTGCAGTGCAACACCTGATAGTAATGCACTTAATCTCAGGCTTGCTATCTACGCTGACTGGAATACAAATGTATTGGGCAGATAGGGAGTTGCCAGCAGACAAAAGCCGACGCACACTGTCTAGTGCATCTGTCCTCGGGCCATCCATAGCCCACCCAAGCGAGCTTAACCTAGTGTGACTAGCACGCACACACATGATCATTTGGATCACTTGTACGTGACATGGTCAAACCTGAGCAGACTCTGTATGTATGCACACAATTTAACTCTGGGGCACTTGAACGCGTATGACCTCATGCTCTTATGTTCTCCACCCACATTGAACATCCACTATCTAGTATGATCTGGATTGAAACTGGCCTCTGAGAAATGTTTCTTCCTATGTGGATATTATAGGACATTTCTTTGGAATCTAGATTTTACAGCTGTACTGTAACTGTGCAGACCGAGGGCTCCTTTCGCGTGTATTATAAAGATGAATGTGCAAAACGAAAAATCTGATATTGTTGCTTTATTCAGTGAACGTGCAATTACTGTGTCTGTGTTTTGAGGCTTTTTGCACTTCCAGCTTGCATTCCTGACACAGGCTTTTGATTGGACCAAATGCTCAGTCAGCCTACTTATAGCAACCAGTCACATGACAAAGCCGTGTTTGTGAGAGGTCATTGGTTGCCACCCAACCAAAGTCTTCCTCACTGGTGTGATCCACATAGTAGGGAAAGGGAAAGGGGGATACTTAGTCAGTTGTACAACTGAATGCCTAGAACTGAAATGTGTCTTCCGCATTTATCCCAACCCCTCTGAATCAGAGAGGTGCGGTGGGGCTACCTTAATCGACATCCACGTCTTCGGCGCCCGGGGAACAGCAGGTTAACTGCCTTGCTCAGGGACAGAATGACAGATTTTTACCATGTCAGCTCGTGGATTCAATCCAGCAACCTTTCGGTTACTGGCCCAAACCCCATGCAATGGAATTCATCAAGCATCCCCTAAAGCAGGGTTCCCCAACTAGCAGCACGTGGGCTGAATTTGGCTCACGGGTGATTTTATTTGGGCCCCCAAGTTTTCTGAGCAAAAACATTTTATTTGTTATTGTTGGACCTAAAAGACTCTTAAAAACGTCACATTAAAATGTGATTTTAATTTTAGGAATCTGCCACAAAGTATTCCCACGCATAATAAAGAGAGATGTGATTGTATACAAATCTAAGCAAGGTTGGAAATTATGTTTTAGTCAAATATTCTATCTGTTTGGCTTCTTGCGGCCAATTTGCAGTCTACAAATTATTTGTAATTATCTTCTGACCCCCTGACCATCCCCTCAATAAAGAATCAGTCCGTTGATGATCCCTGCCCTAAAGAGATGTCTTGAACAACAATGTAGGTAACTTTAAAATGCCAGATCAATGTTTAACACACTTTCGTTGTATTTGTGTGTTCCTTCTCATGCATTCATTTGGTGAATAGGAACTTGTTTTAATATGACGACATGAATAACCGTCATCCACTTATTAACATAATTGTCACTTAAGTCACAGGTCAATGCACCTGGATGTCATCTCGTGATGTTGTGAAGTAAGAATACCCCCATTCACTCAAGGTGAAAGAGTTCACTTTCAGACTCACAGATTCACCGAAGAGGATGAGAACTCTGTAGGCTTTCAGATATATAAAAATGTTTAAAATCCCTCCGTTGAAAGACTCAAACATGTTGACTTCAAGGGGTGAATATTAGTGCTATCAAGCGGTGAATATGACTGGTATCATCTAAATGTAATGCTTGTGTAATTAGTTAATTCGATGCTGTCAGGGAGTTGCCTGATTTGAGTAGTTAGTCAGTGGGCGGTCAGGAAACTAGCAATCCCACACTCTCAATTTTACACGCACGCACGCACACGGAAAGAACAACTAAGCCTCTATTTTCACTATAAAATACATAGCTGCAGGATGAGACTGTTCGTTTTGATGTGTTATCTTCACATAGGCTCACTCAACCATGGTTCATAAGTATCTGTGAAATGCTTTAAAAAATCTGGTTGAATTGATTTAAATTGCATTGAATTGAACATCACGTTCCTCCCTCCCTTCCTTAGTTTCCAGGATGGAGCGGATGTCTGAGGAGGCTCTGAGGCTGAACCTGCTCAAGCGGGGCCTGGAGACGTCCGAGGAGCGTGAAGAAGCCCTGGCCAAGCGCCTCAAGATGGAGGGCCACGAGGCTATGGAGCGCCTCAAGATGCTGGCCTTGCTCAAGCGCAAGGACCTGGCCGTGTTGGAAGGGGCGGCGGCGGTGGCTGCCGGGTCCCTGGACGGCAGCAAAGGGGGGCCGGGAGGGAGCCACCACCACCACCACCACCAGAGTATGCTGGCAGGCGCGGCGGCGGCCTATGAGGAGAAGATGAACGGGAGGCTGGGGGGCCACGGAGGCCCCAGTAAGAATGGCAAGGAGAACATGGTGGACGAACCAGTGGACTTCAGCGCCAGAAGAGGGTAAGAATCATGATTAAAATGGATGTAGGACAGGTAATTCGTGGGCAATTGCGGATTGAAGTTAGTTGTTCAGAAGATGTGGACTTAGGAAGTGTGTTTAGTTGGCATGTAAGGCCGATTTAAAAAATGTATGTTTTTAATTAAATAAAAAAAGAACACGTACAATGCATATTGTTGTAACCTGTTTAGTATTGTGTTACTCGGTGTAGTTCTATGTAGTGGAGGCAATGCAGTGTAGCTCCATGTAGTGCTAAACAGAGTACACCATTCATCCTCTGTTAGTCATCATTCGTCACTGATCCCGCTCTCTCCCACCTCCAGCGACTTGGACCGTGAGCGACACACTCCGTCCCCGGACGTGATCATCCTGTCAGACAACGAGGCATCCAGTCCCAGAGGAACGCCCCATCCCGGAGAGAGGCTGCACCAGGCCAACCTGGAGATCTTCAAGGTACGTTGTCACCACTTAGCCTTTGTGGTCTAGCGGTTAGAGCCGCTGACCCCGGCACTCAAGTAGACCAGAGTCTGTGTGGGTTCAAATCTGACCCACTGCCCTTCATACTCACACTTCTCCAACCTTTCCTGTCAGTCCTGTCAGCCCTTCACTGTCCTATCCATAAACGTGTGGGTGTGTAACGTGTGTGTGTTCTAGGGGAAGAATGGCGAGGAGCGACAGAAGATGATCAAGGCTCTGAGGGAAGAGCTGCGTCTGGAGGAGGCCCGTCTGGTGCTGCTCAAGAAGCTTCGGCAGAGCCAGATCCAGAAGGAGAACGTTGTGCAGAAGGTCAGTATCAGCGTTGACACCAATTCCATATTTCATTTTCAATTCAGAAAGTAGATTGAAATATCGTTATAGAAAATGTCAAATGAGTCCCAGCACCCGAGTATGTGACAATATACTGGTGTTTGAATTCCTTAGCCAACTACCTCACTTTACATTGAATAATCAACAGGTAACAAAAATCAAAAAGGGCATCAAATATTCTAATGGCTACTGTATCTCACAAAATACAGGCGAATGCCACTCTTGGTTGAATGTATAGCCACCTAAACAGCCTGGTACTAGTACAGCCTCTACTCATGGTGTGAATGGCCTCGCAGGTAGCAGTGTTACCGAAGGCCCCTATTTGAGGTAGTAGTGAAACTCTGCTGACACACAGACTAAACATCTCAATGTCAGAGCAGGAGTAAACATAGCATAGATCTGTTATAGGGTATCAGTGACGTTATTGTGTGCGGTTTGTGTCTCTGTTTGAAAGAGAGTGTGTGTGACCGTGTGTGTGTGTGTCATATTCTTCTGCCAGACCTGACCTTAATATTTATATGTTGTATCATAACTTGTAATATATTGCAGCAATTTATTTATCATCTTTATAATGTTCTCTATTGTATTTTATTGTTTTTATTTAATTCAAACTATTCTATTCCAACCAATCCAGGTACCTGTGGTACAGAATAGCCCCTCTTCGGTGCAGCCGTCCCCCATCCACAGTTCACAGGGCATGGGAAAGCTGCCGGTGCGCCCTGGCATGCACACCCCGGAGCCCCAGAACCTCCGCACTGCACAGGTGTGTGTGTGTGTGTGTGTGTGTGTGTGTGTGTCTTTGTTTATTGCAGTGGTTTTGGCAGTAGCCTGACTGGAACACAACGTGCACCCCTGGTCTGAGTCAAACCTGCTATCCACAGCTCCAAAAGCATTATTGCTCCTTCAGTTGGAACGTCTTGTAATGCATTACATACCAACGCTGGTTGATATATATATATATATATGTACGGTTGATATCTTACATATATGGAAGACAGTGCTTTGAGCCATGATCCCTTGAATTGGACTGGGTTGGTCAGGTCAGCTGTTTATGTAAGCAGTTCACATTGACTGTCTGAACTGTGAAGATAAGGCCACGTAAGTATCTATTGCCCTCTAGTGACAACAAACGGTACAACATATACCCATTACATTCCCATGACTGGCTCCCTGTATTTCAATGGCACACTCAGTGTAGCAAGTGTGGATTCCTGGTCAATTCATGTGTGGAATTAATTCAAATGTATCCACATTTTAATTGTTACACTCTCATGGTTCTCCCCATTTTATTAACCCTCTTCTCTCTATCACTTTCTCACCTTTTTCTGTCTCTTCATCCATGCCTGCTGGACATCCCTTCTCTTGATTTCCTCTAACCTTTCCTCTCCTCCCTCCTCAGGGTCACACAGTCATCAGGTCGGGGGCCAACGCCTCCCTGCCCCCGATGATGATGTCACAGAGGGTCATCGCCCTCAACCCGTCCCATCTGCAGGGCCAGAGAATGCCCTCCAAGTCTGGCATGAGCCGCTCCAGCACGGGCAGCATGAGCAACGTCAGCTACCAGCAGGTATGGTGCCACAACCCTCTGCTCTCCACGTTTCAGCGAACTCCGGTTGCATTCCGACTCTCTACCCTTCACCCATGAGTATCCACTCAGTCACTCCCCCTCCTGCATTTAAAAGCATTGGATCAGTGCAAGCATGGCTGGAGGAAGTTTCCACCATATTCCTTATACCACTACATTCATTGAGCATGTGTAAAAGTCATAAAGACCACACATTCTGTGTGAATAATAGCAATTACTTCAACTTGTCTTTTTCTGTTGTGTGTTGAAGGCCACTAGCCAGCAGGTGACGGCGTCCCAGCGTTCGGGCTCCTCTGCAATCTACATGAACTTGGCTCACATGCAGGCGGCGGCGGCTGGTGGCGTGGCCGGTGTGGGGATGGGCAGCAGCGGAATGGGCGCTGTTAGCCCTTCCACCATGTCGAGTGGCACAGGTGGCGGTGGCAGCTCCGGCGTGAGCTCCCTGGCGGACCAGGCCAGCAGCCAGGCGGCAGCCAAGCTGGCCTTGCGCAAACAGCTGGAGAAGACTCTGCTGGAGATCCCGCCGCCCAAGCCACCAGCCCCACTCCTGCACTTCCTGCCGTCGGCGGCCAACAGCGAGTTCATCTACATGGTGGGCCTGGAGGAGGTGGTGCAGAGCGTCATCGACAGCCAGGGTGAGCCACTGGACAGGCATTGCTCCAAATCTCACTGCATCCCAAATAACTACTCATTATATGATCAAGATTATTGATTCTGCGCATGAATGTGCTTAAAGTAACTGTCCAGTGAAAATCAAACTTTTAATATTCTGTTCATTTATACCCAAATAATGATGTTAACACATCCTATACTCATATTTGTGGCAAAAGCATAAATTGATGGAAAAAAACACTTAAACCCCAACTCAAACTTGTATCTCAAATAGACTGTTTAAAAGATGCTTGCTTTTTCCTCATAGAGGATGATGTCATCCTCATGAGGATGAGCTGGTTAATCACCGGTCTACTCACACCATTCTGTTTTTGGGGTGTCCACGCCATTCAAACACATAAAAGCTGCTTTTAACATACTTAATTAAACAAATTAGGAAGGAAACTATTTTGCTCATATTGTAATTAATTATAGGTAATATTTCATAGAAATCTGGAAACACTGGACAGTAACTTTTTAAACTGACCCCCTCAGTTCATTTAAGAACCAAAACCTGTAATAACTGCCTCTTTCCTGCCTCTCATCAGGTAAGCTGCGGGGGGCGCTGTCACGCATGGAGCCCTTCTTCTGCGCCCAGTGCAGGATCGACTTCACCCCACACTGGAAGCAGGAGAAAGGCGGGCGTATCCTCTGCGAGCAGTGCATGACGTCCAATCAGAAGAAGGCCCTGAAGGCGGAGCACACCAATAGGCTGAAGAACGCATTCGTCAAGGCCCTGCAGCAGGAGCAGGTCAGCTGTTTAATAAAGCATGGATTAAAGAGATCCACAACAGGCTTTACAGCAGGGATAGGTCAAATATACTAGTATGCAGGAATGTTACAAACTACGTGTGTTTTAACGATAAGTACGTTTTGTGGCTGACCTCCTTTTGACAGCTGTGAGAGGGTGTGACCTTATTATGTTCTAGTACCCTGAGCTGTCGGAGTGAACCAATTGACTTTTTCCCCTTGACCACTGACATGCTCTGACTGATGAAAGCAGTAGTGTGTGCTCTGACTGTTTTACAGTAGTGTGTGCTCTGACTGTTTTACAGTAGTGTGTGCGGCTGTCCTTTTGTACTTGAATTTCTTGTTTGTTTCTCTCCATGTCCCAACCTTTTCTTCCCATCTGTTGTTCATTGTCTCAACCCTTATCTCTCTCGCTCTCCTCATGTTTAACAGGAGATTGAGCAAAGGCTCCAGCAGCAGGCGGCCCTCTCCCCCAGCACGGCTCCGACTGTTCCCAATGTCGGCAAGGCCGAGACCATGATCCGACATCACGCCCTGCGTCAGGTAACGGGCCTACACTAAGAAACCTTAAAGTGACTAACCTTAATTTGTTGGTTGTTGTCAGACCTCAAAAGTTGTCCATTTTTTAAATATTGAAATGAGTCCTTGGTCCACCCCAATCTGTTCAGTAGATCCAGCTATATGCTTCAATCAACCATCTATAGGCCCCATTTAAATCTGGGGTGAGTCTGTAGTTTGCAGCGTTTGTAGACTGTACTCTGGCACAGTATCATATTATGTTTTAAATCGTTATGTTACCAAAACCATTTTGGTTGGACCGACATATCTGGAGGTCACTGATTTCCTCCACCTCTCTCTCACCCTCTGCTCCCTCAGGCTCCCCAGCCTCAGGCCTCCATGCAGCGGGGTCTCTCCAGCTCGGCGAGGGGCGTCCTCTCCAACTTCGCCCAGGCCTCCCAGCTCTCCGTGGCCAGCGGCCTGCTGGGGATGACGGGGAAGCAGCGCTGCGGAGGAGGAGGTGGTGGCGGGACTAGTGGCGGTGGTGGCAGCAGTCGGATCCAGCATGATGGCCGTCGCCAGATCTACAACATCCCCGGTGGGTTTTTGAGAACCCCTTATGGTAACACTTCACTTAGGCCTAAAAGCCTGCAGATATAATGCTATTACATGTTAGAAGTCTGGTCCCTTGTGTGTATACAATACATTCGGAAAGTATTCAGACCCCTTGACTTTTTCCAAGTTTTGTTACATTACAGCCTTATTCTAAAATTAATTTTAAAAATGTGTCCGTCAATCTACACACAATACCCCATAATGACAGGTTTTTAGACATTTTTGCTAATTTATATAAAACAAAAGAATATTATCACATTTTAAATAAGTATTCAGACCCTTTACTCAGTACTTTGTTGAAGCATCTTTGGCAGAGATTACAGCCTCCAGTCTTCTTGAATTTTAATGCTACAAGCTTGGCACGCCTTTTTTGGAGAGTTTCTCCCGTTCTTCTCTGCAGATCATCTTAAGCTCTGTCAGGTTGGATGAGGAGCGTCGCTGCACAGCTATTTTCAGGTCTCTCCAGAGGAGAGATCGGGTTCAAGTCCGGGCTCTGGCTGGACCACTCAAGGACATTCCGAGACTTGTCCTGAAGCCACTCCTGTGTTGTCTTGGCTGTGCTTAGGGTCGTTGTCCTGTTGGAAGGTGAACCTTCGCCCCCTCTGAGGTCCTGAGCGCTCTGGAGCAGGTTTTCATCAAGGATCTCTCTGTACTTTGCTCAGTTCATTTCCCTCGATCCTGACTAATCTCCCAGTCCCTGCCACTGAAAAACATCCATACAGCATGATGCTGCCACCACCATGCTTTACCGTAGGGATGGTGCCAGGTTTCCTCCAGACGTGACGCTTGGCATTCAGGCCAAAGAGTTCAATCTTGCTTTCGTCAGACCAGAGAATCTTGTTTCTCATGGTCTGAGAGTCCTTTAGGTTCTCCAAGCGGGCTGTCATGTGCCTTTTACTGAGGAGTGACTTCCGTTGTCCTTCTGGAAGGTTATCTCATCACCACAGAAGAGCTCTGGAGCTTTGTCAGTGACCACTGGGTTCTTGGTCATCACACTGACCAAGGCCCTTCTCCCCCGATTGCTCAGTTTGGCAGGGAGGCCAGCTCTAGGAACAGTCTTGGTGGTTACAAACTTCTTCCATTTAAGAATGATGTAGGCCACTGTCTTCTTGGGGACCTTCAATGCTGCAGAACTGTTTTGGTACCCTTCCTCAGATCTGCGCCTCGACACATTCCTGTCTCGGAGCTCTA